>NC_051263.2:9853667-9977174 GCF_015237465.2 Chelonia mydas | reverse complement strand
AAAAGAAGAATTTTAATTAAAGAAAAGGTAAAAGAATCACCTCTGTAAAATCAGGATGGTAGATACCTGACGGGGTAATCAGATTCAAAACATAGAGAATCCCTCTCGACAAAACCTTACGTTACAAAAAGATGCAAAAACAGGAACATACATTCCCTCCAGCACAGCTTATTGTACCAGCTATTAAACAAAAGGAAATCTAATGCATTTTCTAGCTACTAACAAATTTATCTGAGCATAAGCTTTCATGAGCTACAACTCACTTTGTCTCTAAGCTGCCACAAGTCCTGTTCTTTTTGCGAATACAGACTAACACGGCTGCTCCTCTGAAACCGACCGTTTTCTAGCTAGATTACTTACTAACTTAACAGGAGTTGGAAGGCTGCATTCCTGATCTGTTCCCGGCAAAAGCATCACACAGACAGACAGGACCCTTTGTTCCCCCCTCCTCCAGATTTGAAAGTATCTTGTCCCCTCATTGGTCATTTTGGGTCCGGTGCTGGCGAGGTTACCTGAGCTTCTTAACCCTTTACAGGTGAAAGGGTTTTGCCTCTGGCCAGGAGGGATTTTATAGCACTGTGTACAGAAAGGTGGTTACCCTTCCCTTGATATTTATGACAGAAGCACTCTGTGGGGAATGATTCTCAAGGCAGAGGGGTTTGGGGGCAGGGGGTTTGTGCTGGAATCTCAGTCCCCCAAGGTGGAGCAGCTCATCCCCCGGAGAGATTCTCTTCTCTGTACGGCCAGATCCAGGCTCCTGGGGGCTCAAAGAGATGATGAGTTAAAGGGGCCCCATGTCGCCCTGGGCCCAGCCCCTGGGGGACACAGAAGGGGGGGTCACCTCACCGAGGGTGCCCCTCTCGGGCAGCTGTAATAGGCTTCAGCCAGGCTCAGACCCAGGACAAGCAGGACCGCAGCGCCCCGCCCCAGGCGGGTGATGTTGGCGTGGGTGAAATCCGGGCGCCCCAGGAGGGCTGCTGCGAGGGGAAGGGGAGAGCCACTCGGCGGCTCAGACGGGAGATCAGCAGCTGGTGCTGCCCCGGGAGCAGAGCCCCCAACCCCGTGTCCAGCAGGACTGGCCCAGCCCCCTTCTGGGGCTGTCCCAGGTGCCGTGGCTCTGGGGATCCCCGGGGCCGGACTCCTCGGGGGAGGCCGTCTCCTGCTGCCCTGCAGGGCTGAGCTTTAGCTTCCCTGGTGAAGGGGGCACCAGGGCAGTTGAACTCCCCCCTTAGCAATCTGGCACCCCGTAGTGCCCTTCTGTCCACCCCCACAGGTACCTCTGCCCCGGCCCATCTGCTGTGCAGTGAGCCCATCCCTGGGGTATCTCGGCTGCTGCCGAACACAACAGTGCACACAGGGGAAGGCTGGGACGTCACCCGCTGCCCCCCACATGCCGGTGGTGCCCACGGCCCAGCCAGATGCAGCAGAACATCTATTGGGGGGCAGGGCGGGGATCCCCTGAGAACCCAATGTGGGGAGGGCAAGGAGAGGGAATCCTGGGTAATGGTCACCCCTATTGCCAAGGGGATGTCACGGGGCCTAGGGAAGGGGGTCATAGCTCCAGCCCCCCTGCGCCCAGCAGGGCCCAGTGCCCCAGACCCTGCCCCGCCCCTGGGATCCTCCACAGCTTCCTGGCAGCGACATGCAGGGCAGGAGACTTTGGGGGAGCTGGGGGCCTGGCAGTGGGGAAGGGCAGTGGGGCTGTCTCTCCATCCCCCAATGTCAATGAGCCCCTCCCTGTGGTGTCTGGGCCCCACCCACCCGGATTCACTGCCCCCATCCCAGCCCCAGCTCCTGGGTATCAGGGCTGGTTCGATGGTGATTCCCACCCAGCTCCGGTACCTGGTCCCGCGCTGCCCGGGCGGCTGGGAGCCGGCTCCACTCCTGGCTGGGTAGGGTCGGTTCCCGCTGCGGGAATAGAACCAGCGTCTGTCGAGCTGTGGGGAGGGGATAAAACAGCGGCTTAGTGATCACCCCACCCCCGACTCAGCATCTGTCGTCACTGTCAGTCCTGGGAGCGGGGAGGGGGAGTTTAGTGGCTGGGGAGTGGGGAGCCCCCCTTCTCTCGCTGTATCTAACCAGGAGGCGCGAATTCTGACACCCCAGAATTGCTCGGAGATCACCAGTGCGGGTGGGGAACCACATGGGATTCGTCATTTTGGGTCCCATTTTCATGTAGACAAGGTCTTTGTCCATCTTTCTATCCCTCACCAGACGTGCTCCCCTGTGTCCACCACCCTACGTCCCCATGGACCCACATTCCCATGGACCCGTGGCCGTCTGTCCCCACTAGGACTGCCAACTTTCTAGTCACACAAAACCAAACACCCCTGCCCCGCCCCTGCTCCGCCCCTTCTCCTAGGCCCTGTCCCCTGCTCACTCCATCCCCTCTCCCTCCATCTCTCGCTCTTCTCCACCCTCACTCACTTTTACTGGGCTGGGGGAGGGGGTTGGGGTGTGGGAGTGGGTCAGAGCTCTGGGCTGGGGGTGCAGGCTCTGAGGTGGGGCAGGGGATGAGGGGTTTTGGGTGCAGGAGGGGGCTCCAGGCTGGGGCCAAGGGGTTTGGGGTTTGGAGTGCGGGAGAGGGTGCATGATCTGGTGTGGGGCCGGGGATGAGGGGTTTGGGATATGGGAGGGGGCTCTGGGCTGGGCTGAGGGGTTCAGAGTGTGGGGTGGGTGCAGGCTCTGACTGGGGGGGTGCAGACTCTGGGGATGAGGAGTTTGGGGTGCAGAAGGTGGCTCCGGGGTGGGGCAAGGGGTTCAGGTGCATCCAAATTTGGGCCCCCCCACCACAGAAAAGATGTGGACAAATTGGAGAGAGCCCAGCAGAGGGCAACGAAAATGATCAGGGGCTGGGGCACATGACTTACAAGGAGAGGCTGAGGGAACTGGGGTTATTTAGCCTGCAGAAGAGAAGAGCGAGGGGGGATTTGATAGCAGGATTTAACCACCTGGAGGGGGCTCCAAAGAGGATGGAGCTGGGCTGTTCTCGGGGGAGCAGATGAGAGAACAAGGAGCGATGGTCTCAAGTTGCAGTTGGGGAGGTCAGGGGCATGCAGAGGAATAAAAATGTGGCCCCTTTTGGAGGGGCATTTTGTTTGCCTCCCGCATCCAGAGGAACTGGCTCTGCTCCCCAGAGGAGTTCTGTGCTCCAGCCCCACTGATCTGGGGGGGCCCTGTGCCTGCTTCCCCCCTTGCACTTGCCCCTGCCCCTGAGGGTCCGGCTGGCTGTGTGGCTGGGAGCGGGGATGCTGAGCCGGGCCCCTCACCTGCTACCACCAGCTCCACGAGGTCGCTGGGCTGCGACCACATGGACAGGTCCGATTTGTGGTGATAAGAGCAGCTGTAGCTCCCAGCGTCTCTCCAGCTCACGTTGCAAATTGGAAACTCGACCCCAGGAAGCTCCGCGTTCTGCCGCGCGTTCAGGTTTCCCTCTTTGTACAGAAGGAACCTCACGTTCTGGAGCGGACCCCAACACTGGATGGTCACGGCTCCCCCCAAGAAAACCCCCCCGCTGGGCTGCAGGGAGATGGAGGGTTTGGGGTAGCTGAACTCTGCAGTGAGAAGGGGACAGGCCATGAGACAGACCCCGGCACAGTCACTGCACCCCATCCTTGCTGCACGGTCCCAGAGACGGGGCCCCTGGGAGAAAACCCAGCCAGAGGAACCTCTCCGAGACCCCAGAGATTCCTGGGAGCTACAATAGAAACTGCCCGAGGACCTAAATCCAGAGCACCCCTCTGCACCCGTCTATCTATTTACTGCGGGCCCCACAGCCTGGGAGCCAGGACTCCTGGGTTCTATCCCCAGCTCTGGGAAGGGGGTGGGGTCTAGTGATTAGATCGGGAGAGGGCTGAGAGTCAGAGGTGCTGGGTGCCGCACAGACACGGTGAGAAAAAAACCCCGCCATAAAGCCAAGTCCTGAGTATCTAACCAGACACAAGGTGCAGGAGGGATGATTATCCCCCATTCATACAAGGGGGAAAGGAGGTACAGGCAGGTTAAGTGACATCCCAAGGACTGTCCCATCTGCCCAGAGACCCCCGTGACGGTCTGGCTGGGTGTGGGGCTGGGACCAGGGACACTGAGCCGGGCCCCTCACCTGCAACAATGATCCGCACAATGTTACTCCGATACGACCAGTTGGGCGGCTCCGATCCGGAGCGAGATCGGCAGCTGTAGACCCCTCCGTCCTCCTGCTTGGTGCTGGGGATGGTGAATTCACCCTCGTCCCCATCAGCATCCAGCTCCTGGATTTGGAATCTACCTTTATACAGAAATAACCTCCTGGCCTCGCACCGACACTGACAGCGGATGGTGACGGCTCCCCCCAGGGCGATCACCCCACTGGGGCTGACGGAGATGGAGGGTCCGGGCGCAGGGAGCTCTGCGTTCACACACAAACAGGAGTGAGATGGGGAGACACAAACCCCTCCCCGTGTGTCTGTAACCTGCCCTTAGTGCCCAGCCCCAGGGACAGCGCCGGGGGTAACAGACACCTCACTGCATCCACAGGGACGCTCTGGGCTGGATTCTGATCTCAGCCCACCAGGAGGGTGACCGTATTTCCCCATGCTGAATATGGGACACCTGCTAAAGTTACTTGTATTCAAGCGAGTTCAAGGGCAATCGATCAGAACTACGCAGTACAAACATTCAAATTAACATCAAATTAACTGAGCCCCTGTTAAAACGAAATACTGCCTAGCTGGGTTCTTTTTATTGACCTTCTTATCTGTAAGGTTTTAGGGTTCACATGGGTGGGGGTGACACACACACACCCCTATTCCCCCCCCAACAGGGAGAGGTTTTACACACACACACACACACACTCCCATACCCCTCTCTCACACGGGGGGGTGACTGACTGACCTGAACCTCCCTGCCCAGCGCTCTCCGCCCTCCATGCCTGGCCGGGCCTCCGGGGACGGACCCGCCTCTCCTGGTAGCTGGCACCATGTCTTGCAACACGTGGGCGGGGGGGGCAGAGAGACACAGGGTCACATGCCTCCCCACCCCAGATTTCTGCCAGGGTTCACACCAGAATGTAGCCAGCAGCAGCCTTTCGGCACTGTGCAGCAGGGAAGGGATGGGACCAGATCCAGAGCAACTCAGATCCCCCCCGCCCCATAGACACACGCCCTGGTCTCAGATCCCCTCCCCCATGGGCACACACCCTGGTCTCAGATCCCCCGACCTCTCTCTCCAGGTCCTGGGCTGGTTTCCCAGTAACCCTGAATGGGGAACCCCTGATGGGAGGGTTGGCTCCCATCTCCACCCCGTACACAGCCAGGTTTGTGAGCCCAGGGAAGGGCTGACCTGGCCCCTGTCTTTGCGGAGCTCATCTCTCCCTCTTTCCCCCATGGACGGAAGCAGCTTGTCCCTGCCCGCACAGTGTGGAAAGGCAGCTAATGCCCCCAAGCTGCTGCTGGCCACCCACATAACCCAGCCGCCTCCTGTCCCCCAGCTACAGCGCGGGCAGGAAGGGGTTAAGCCCGAAGGCTGCATTGTGCAGCAGGGCCCAGGGAACCTGACTGCAGGGGCCTCAGTGACCCCGGCCAGAGAGGGGGCTCAGCAGGGGAGGGTGACTAGGGGACACGGAGCAGCCCCGCGCTCTCTGGGGGCAGGACCCTGGGTGAGGGGGTGGGAGGCAAAGAGGGTGCTAAGCCCCTGCCCGGGGGGCTGCTGTGGGTACGAATAGGCTGGAAATCACTTCCCCCACCTCCCCATCCTGAACACTGAAGTTTTCCCTGCACCACGGATACTGACGTCCGGACTCTCCGCTCTGTCCCGACACCCCGCTCTGCCCGGCCAGCCAGCAGCCTGGAAAGGAGATAGCTCATTAGGGACCAGATCCCAGAACAACTCAGATCCCCCCCGCCCCATGGGCACACGCCCTGGTCTCAGATCCCCCCCAATGGACACACGCCCTGGCTGTCTCGATACGCACCAAGGAAGAAGATCATGAGAGCAGATGCCATGACGGGGGCAGTGAGGGGCCCCTCAGTGCTGCCTGCAACACCCTGGTGCCCAGGACCACCCAGCCCCAAACAAGGTGCTCATCTGATGGCTCCAGCTACAGGAAGCCGAGATGTCTCCTCTCTTCCTGCGTCCATCACACCTTCTCTCTAATCTGCAGGTGAAATCTAAGGCAGTCAAAGTAAGCAGGGGGCTTTGCAAAACCCAGGAAACCCAGGGACTGGCAGCCTGGCCAAGCGTCATGCAGCTCCCAGCTTTTCTGTATCTCTGTGGGGAGGGGAGACAGATCACCCACAACGCACCCTGCAGCCTTGGGGAAGGTGCCTCAGGCTGAGAGCCGGGCGCCCACGGGGTCTGGTCTTCAATCTGCCACTGACCACGATTGCCATGAAAATTCCATCCCCTTTTCATTCTGGGTTCAAGCCCGGCTGGTGACCCATGTAGGTAAAATTAATACATGATCATGCAATTAAAGGCTGGCGTTGTAATGGACCTGCATGAAGGAGCACAGTTAAGGTCGTTCAGGAAACTGTAACTGTGGCATTTCCTGGTGCTGGAGGGTTTGACTCTGCAGCTTTCCCGCTCAGCCTGCCAAGCTGCCCACCTGCAACACGAGCCGTGGCACCGTGTGAGGAGCGGGCGCGATGGGGGACGCCTGGGTTTGCTGCCCCTTGGGCCACAGCTGAGCGGTGATGGCGGCTTTACACCGTAACGCCTCGTTCGAAGGGGGTTTTCTCAGCATGTGCATTAAATCAACAAGGTTCAAAAGAAAATTGGAGAAAGAGAAATTCCATCCGGGGCCCCCAACGGGTCACTAGCCGGGAGAGATCCAGGGACCTTCTAATGCCCCCACAGAGACCCTGCCCCCGAGCTGGAGGAGACCCTGTCAGTGGTTATGTGGCCAGGCCCCTAGAGAGGGACGTGACACAGGCTTTGTTTATACAGTGTCACAGAATCACAGGTCGTGTCCACTCTTCGTACAGTCCCTGGGAGGAACCCCCTTCAGTGAGACAGCCCTTCTCCGGGGTCCACTCTCTCTCGGGGGTTAGGCCCCTCCACCTCCTGGAGCTGCACCTCTCCGAGCGTTAGCACGCCTGTCTCTGCCGTGGGCCCCGCAGGGAGTCCCCTCGCTCTGACCCCCAGGGCCTCCACTCCCAGAGGGAATAATGCCCCCGATCTCTAGCCCAGAGCGACTCTCAGCCAGCATAAAACAGGAGGGTTTATTGAGCATCTGAACCCAGCACAGGAAACTCTCAGACCCCTCGGGCCTGGCCTCCCTCCGCACAGCACATCCCAGTCTCCCCTGCATCCAGGTGGGCTCTGCCTGCTCCCTCTCTCCAGCCCCGAGCCCCCCTGCTTCCCAGCTGGGCATCTGATCTCACCAGCCCCAAGACCCCCCCTGTCCATTGTCTTCTCTCCAGGTAAACAGGGTCACCTGGGCCCCCTCTCCCCTCTTATGTCCTCTGGCCCCCCTGGCTGGAACCGGCTGCTCCGGTCACCGGAGTCCTCTCTTCACAGCCCATTGTCATGCTCCGCCCTAGAGCATGAGGGTGGAGGGGCCTGGCCAACGTCCTTCTAAGGGACAGTCGCTGCAGATACTGTTCTTAGCCCAGTGGCCTGGGACAGAGACGGGATGGGGGGTGGGGAGGGGTTGTGGTTTCCGGCCCCTGTGACACGGGGAGGAAGGGATCCATTTCCATGCTGAGTTGTTAAAGGAACAGTCGATAAAGCTGCGAAAGGGGAAGTCTGCCCAGAGCCGGCTCTCGCTTGCTGTCTCTGCTAGAGTCAGTGAAACTCTGCGTAACCCTGATGCCCAGCACCAGGGCCGGATTTAGGGGCAGGCGACCGCCAGGGATGCTGGGCTTGGGGGGCGCCAGGCTCGGGGTGCTGGTTTTGTTGTTAGCGACAAAAGGGAAAATCGAATGTTTGGAGTAAAATGTTTCAGAAGAAACGTTACTGAGGGAGGTTTTTTTATCGCTCGTGGTCCCTGCTCAAGCGTCTATCGAAGAAAGGTTCGGACCAATGAAGCACCACGAAAAGACCTGGGGGGTTCGTATGACTTTAGCAAGCATCCGGCAGACGGGAAAACACTGCTGAGCCATCGTACGGACCTTCCCCGGGCACTGACGCAGGGGGACTGCTCGGACGTCAGTGGTAACGACCTCTCTGTCGAATCGGACAACATCCGTCCCGTTTGGCCACACGGGACGCGCCCTCCACTCCAAGTTCTCCAACACGCGTGTGGTGCAGAGCTGCAGGACACGGCTCCTAACGTGTGGGCGGCTCCGAGGGTTCTGCTCACGCGGCTGCTCACAGTCGTGTGTGGTGAGCGGAGCTTTTCCAAGCTCACGCTCATTAAAACAGGTCTGTGATCGCCGATGGCCAATGAGAGACGGACGTTGCTGGCTATTTTATCGCTTGAAAATGCCAATGGCCGGTCCTTGGCTCCCGCTCGGATGCTGTACTTCAGTTCGGGCGGGCGAAGGTGAGAAAAGGGACCCTTCGAACTAAAGGACGAGCGGGGACGTTCTCAGGCTGTCACCTGGTGTAACACTATTCAGGACGGGTTGGGGCACAGGTCAAGTCCTTGACATTCGTACATTTCAGTTATTCTTAAAAGTAAAACGTTTCTATAAGCTTAGAAGAAATTAATTTTTGGGGGGTATTTTTCTTATCTGCGGCATGAAGAAATACATATTTACAGATCCTAGTGTGCAAATTTATTGTCTTATAGGACAGGGCTAAATCATGAATGCAAATCCTGCATCAAAGTCGTGAAATGGGCTACAAATGCAAGAAAAATTAAAGTATTGAAAAGTTTAACAAATGGAGGGCGGCCCCAGGGGCACCATTACATTCTGCCCAGCACCTACCCAGGAATCTATCCCAGTTCTGGGAGGGGAGTGGGGTTCAGGGGTTAGAGCAGGGCCCTCCCTCCCTGCGCCCATTTCGGAGTAACCCCACCTCACTCAGGTGTTACACACGAGGACTGGGGAGCTTTGGGGTGCCTGTAAGGGGGGGGCTGGTTTGTGGTTCTCTGTTTATTACAAATCTGGAGAGTAACAGGATGCAAAATATAGGAGAGCCTCAGAGTTACAAACACCTGGGGAAGGGAGGTTGTTCGTAACTGAAATGTTCCTAACTCTGAATAAAACATTATGGTTCTCTGAAAGGTTTACAACTAACCATTGACCTCACACAGCTTCGAAACTTGACTACGCCGAAGCAAAATGCTGCTTTTAACCCTCTTCATTTAAACGAAACAAGCACAGAAACCGTTTCCTTCCCTTGTCAAAGCTGTTTTTAAACTTTCCCTTTGGCTTTTTAGTACTTTGTTGAACACAGAATCGTTCTCTATTGGCTTTCTTTTTTTGTTTGGACTCTTCTAGGGCCAAGGAATTCGGAGTGTGGGAGGGGGCTCAGGGCTGGGACAGAGGGTTGGGGTACTGGAGGGTGTGGGCTCTGTCTGGGGGGTGGGGCCTGGGATGAGGGGCTGACGGCTGGGGCAGAGGGTTGGGCTGTGTGGGGGGTGCGGGCTGTGCCTGGGGGTGCGGGCTGTGGGGTGAGGCCAGAGATGAGGGGCTCAGGGTTGGGGCAGAGGGTAGGGCTGTGGGGGGGGGTGAGGGCTGTGCCTGGGGGTGCGGGCTCCAGGGTGGGGCTAGGGATGAGGGGTTTCGGGTGCAGGAGGGGGCTCCAGGGCTACAGCGGGGAGAGAGAACTCCCCCCGCTCTCTCTCCTGGCAGCCGCACCTGGGCCGGGGAGAGAGGCACCTCTCCCTGCTGCGGCAGCTCCGGGGCTGGGGCCATGGGAGAGGCGCTCCTCCCCGAGCCGCGGCAGGTCTGTGGCTGAGCTGGGGCTGGGGGAGGGGCACCCCGGGGGCGGCAGATCCGGCCAGGGCTACGTTTGGGTGGCTCCTCCCCCAGTAGCAGCAGGTCGCGGGTGGGCGGGTTCCCCGAGCGCCCGCGCGGTGCTCAATGGGCTGCTGTCCGGCCACACCGTTGCACGGCGAACAGGGAACTTAGCTTGGGACCCAGCTTATTTCACATTTTTATTCCTGACCTTGGCACAAAAACTGGGCGGGTTGTCATAAAATTTGCGGCTGACACAAAGGCAGGAGGTATTGCCAATCGGGTGGAGGACCGGACTATCGTACACGAAGACCTGTACGACCTGGAAAACTGGAGCAATAGACATGGGATGAAATTTAACAATGCAAAGTGCAGGATCATCCACTAATGACAAGAATTTTTGCTATAAGCTGGGGATGTAACAATTGGAAGCAAAAGAGGAGGAGAAAGACCTGGGTGGGTGGGTTGATCACAAGATGGCTAGGAGACGCCCGTGTGATGTGGCTGTGAGAAAGGGGAATGCAATCCCAGGATGCATCAGGCGAGGTAGTTCCCATAGAGAGAGGGAAGCGTTCGTACCGTGTTACAGGGCACTGGTGAGACCTCACCTGGAACACTGTGGGCAATTCTGGTCTCCCATGTTCAAGAAAGATCAATTCAAGCTGGAGCAGGTGCAGACAAGGGCTACGAGGATGATCTCAGGAATAGAAAACCCACCTCACGAGAGGAGACTCAAAGAGCTTGGCTTGTTTCGCCGAACCCAAAGAAGGCTGAGGGGAGATACGACTGCTCTGCTCTCTATAAGTATATCAGAGGGATAAAGTCCAGGGAGGGAGAGGAGTTATTTACATTGAGCACCAGTTTGGACACAAGAACAAATGGATTGAAACTGGCCATCAGCAAGTTTAGGCTTGAAATTAGATGAAGATTTCTGAGGCCTCGTCTACATTACACAGTTTTGTCGGCAAAAGGCAGCTTTTGTCGACAAAACAAGGGAGGTGCATGCACTACAGTGCCACTTTCACCGGGAAAATTCCCCTGGTTAGCCGAGAAAGTAAAACCCCTTGGAGGAGAGGCGTGGAGCTTTTAGTGACAAAGTGTCAGTGACCACACCATGCTTGGTTGTGTCACTGTAAGTGGCCTCCTGGAGGTGGCCCATAATGCCCATCCTGACCGCTCTGGTCAGCAGTTCGAACTCCGCTGCCCGGCACCCAGGTAAACAACCGTCCGCCCCTCCCCCTTTAAAGGCCCGGGAATTTTTGGAATTCCACTTCCTGTTTGCTCAGCGGAGAGCTCACATCGCATCTTCCCGGCTGACCTGGCGGCTCCACGTGGCAAAACCCCCCGCTGGGAGCGATGGGGAGCTGTTAGATGTGCTGAGTGCATGGGGAGAGGAGGCCGTCCGGTCCCAGCTCCGCTCCAGCTGAAGGAACTCCGACACCTACGGGCCGATTTCTCCTGGCTTGTGTGATAAGGGCCATGCTCGGGACACGGTGGGTGCAGAGCGAAGATAAAGGAGCTGAGGCAGGAATATCAGAATATCAGAAGACAAGGGAGGCAAACAATCGCTCCGGGGCTGTACACCATCCTCGGCACCAACCCCACTCCACTGCCAAGAGCCCTGTGGACACTTCGGCCGGGCTGGAGGCAGTGGACAGTGGACCTTACCCCAAGGACAAAGTGGTGGACGAGGAGGTGAAGTTGGAGGATGATGTGGGGCCTACAGCAGGGTCGTCTGGTCAGTCAGGAACTCTTCTCCACTCTCTAGCCAATCCCAGCAGCACATCTCCGGTGAGCAAGATGCAGGAGAGGAGACCCCTGGGAAGTGATCTTTTTGAGTTGATGCTGCTCTGTTATGTGACGTTCAGGTGTCCTTTGCTCTGTATACTGTAGAAGTGGGTGAAGCGATAGAAATGCGCCAGACTAGCTGTGTTTGCATGTGCTCCACGTTCCCCTGTGCAGCTAAGCAGTGCGGCGGATCAGTGTGTTGATGCACACCGAGATTTCACGGGAATCCTCCAGAGAGATCTCGAGGAAACTTTCCTGGAGGTACTCGCCGATCCTCTGCCCGAAGGTTCCTGGGCAGAGCTGCTTTGCTCCTTCCCCCATTGTGGGAAACTTTCCCGCGCCACTCGGCAATCACTTGTGCAGGAACCAAAGCGGCACACAGGTGAGCAGCATAGGCAGCGGGTCTAAAGCCGCATGCATGTAGGAGATGCATCCTGGCATCCTTGCTTACCCTCGGGAGTGAGATATTGGCTTCAGTGACTCCTGCCTGTGGAAAATGGGGGTAGAATTTACAATCTTCTCCCTACTCACCACCATTGTTCCCCTTGAAACATCACCTACACTCTTTGCCCCAGTTTGAATGCCCACCACACAGCCAGGCTGAACTCCCCGAGATGTGTGCTTTGCTAAGGGTCTGAGAGAAAGCGATTGGTATGTTACAAGAGGTGCATTTTACTGACATGATTCCATGCTGTGTGTGAACTAACAATCATGCTTCTGTGCATTGCTTCTTTTGCTTCTGTAGATGTGGCCTTCAGGGGAACACCCTACACATCTGTGTCCTACACGTGGTGATTACTGCTGGGACAGTAGTAGGTGGGGAGGGAGGCAAGAAGCTCAGCTTACACCAGCTACCTCTGGGACCTTCTCCTTAGTCCCAACCAGCAGCAGCTGTGAATCAGGCCCCACCCCATATGGGTGGAGCCCCCATAAGACACACCCCTCGCCAGAGCCTCACCTTGGTACCCCCTTGCGTGTGTGTGATGAAACGTGACTGTTCTTAATGTTTCCTCTGAATATTGTGGGGGTGCCTCGGTTTCCCCTAGGCAGTTCTTAAGTATCTAGGTGGTGGGATAAGGGTCTATGATCATTGCAGAGCCCTAGAGGGCAGGTGTGTGCAGGGGTCTGGACACAGAGAATGGCCGACACCCTGTTTCCTGGCAATTGATGGCCTGGGCCCTTCCCCCCTGCAAGGTGAGAGCTAAAGGGTTGGAGAATAAAGGAATCAGGAGCCCTCCTGGCCCAGGAAAGGGACAAAGCCCAGAGGAGGAGGGGCTGGAGAGACTTTCAGTTTGGGGCTGGCTGGGGACATGGAGTGAAGTGCAGATGGGGTTGTCTGGCTCACTGCCCCTGAAAATGGACCCGGCTGAGGGGTCCTGTTCTCTGCACCTACAAGCTCTGTGTTAGACTATGTCCCATGTCCCTGGCTGAGAGTCACGTCTGACTGCGGAGTTGGGGGGCAGGACCCTCTGGCTTCCCCAGGATCTCCGCCTGAGCGGACTCGCTGTGGGAAGTGCAAGGAGGGGCAGAGGAGGCTGAATGCTCCGAAGTCAGACCCAGGAAAGTGGAAGCTGGGTGAGCTGTGTGTCCTGCAGAGAGGCTGCTCACAGAAAGGAGACTTCCCCAGAGTCCTGCCTGGCTTCAAGGGGAGCAGTTCCAGAGCATCGCCCGGGGACCCCTTGACAGTGTGTTACTCACAGACGGGGTCTTGCTGAGCCGGGGCCTTCAAGACCGAGAAAATCCCCTTGTAAATATCGTATCCCCCCACCTGCAGGGAGAGTCCCCAACACACCCAGAGACCCCCCCATCCTCCCTCACACTGAACCCTGTTCCCTAACCCCCTCTCCCCCCGCCACAACCACTAGACCCCACTCCCCTGCCAGAGCTGGGGACAGAACCCAGGTAGAGGCGACATATGGTGGTGGGGTGGGGGATGCAGGGTCACATGACCCCTCCCAGATTGCTCAGTCACATGGTGTGACGCAGCAGGGAGGGGGGAGTGTTGCCCTGGGAATGTGGCAGGGGAGTTTCACTGGGGATGGGAGACCTGACATCCTGTCATCTGGGCCAGGAGCGGGCGGGGGAGGTAACACCTCTGCCTGGGAAACTGGACAGAGGCTGCAGGAGGGAGCCTGCTGGGGGGGGGTTGGTTTCAGTTTGGTGCTGGGTGGTGGACTCACAGGCCTGTGTGCTCTCAGATCCCCACTGTTTCCAGGGAGAACCCCTCCTGTGCCAGCCCTTCTCGAGGTCACCACACCTTTGCCAGGGTCGAGCGGCAGACTCCTCCGCCCCGGGACCGCTCGCTGCAATCCCCCGGGGGACCCTGTTACTGCAAAAGTCCTTCTCTCTCCCAGGTCCAAGCTGCAGGCTCCTCCGCCCCTGAGACTGCTCACCGCAGTCCCCCGGGGGACCCCATTACTGCACGGTCCTTCTCGCTGGTCACACACTCCCATGGGTTAACCGCCCCCTTAAACCGCTCCTCTCTGAGCCTTCAGCACGCCTGGTCCTCGTCAATCCCCCTTCGTTTTCCTGTTCCCCAGTCACCGCCTGCACAGAGAGAACTGTTGTCAGGCCCTGGGTGGTGCAGCCTCAGATGCTGAGGGGCTGTGTGAGCTGGGTGAGGGTCCCAGGGGTGAAGCCCCTCACCCTCCCTATGGTCCAGATCCCTCTGCAGACCCAGTAGGGGTGGGGCTGGCTGGTCGTTGGGGTTCTCCAGGATATCAGCTGTGAGACCCTGTTGGGGAGTGACTGTGACTCTTTCGGACAGGATCCAGGCCCTGCTCCTGTACTGCCCAGGGTTTGAATTTGAATCCAGGGAACTAATCGGGGGAGAGGGAAATGGTCAGTGAAAATGCAGATGACCTGGCTGGCAGCAGGGAGGAGCTGCTAGGCTTGGGCTACCTGCCAGCCTGTAACCAGACCCCTGCAGCTGGGTGGGACAGAGAGATGCTCCCTGCCCGCTTGCACACTGGAGAGGGGGCTCACGCTGGCTCTGATGCAGTGAGGAAAGCAGCGAGGTCGCTGCCCTACCCCCACTGGGACAGCAAGGGCAGCGCTGAGCACAGTGGGAGCTGAGACCTCAGCTGAGTGGGGGGAGACACTGGCAGGGCAGGGGATCTGTTGGGAGTGGCAAGGTGCTTGGTAAGGAAAGTTCGGATGAGCCTAGGCAGCCTTGTGAGCTGATGGCTGTGTCTAGTCAGCAGGATGGGAAGGCTAGGAGAGTGGAAGATAAGTGTCCCTGGACCTTACCTATTACCTGGGTGGAGAATTGTGACAGGGAAGGAAACGTGCCTGTGTCTCTCAGGGGTATTGACTTGCCTATGGAGGGAGCTACCCTGATCTCCAAGCAGTTGTCCATGACCAGCCTTGTGTGCTGGGACAAGGGGAATGAGATCCCAAGCTGTGTGTCTGGGAAAGGAGAATGTGACTCCAGCTCTTTGTCTGTGGAGCAGACAGAAGGGGCCTTTCAGCCTGTGATGGCTGAGGGTAGTGCAGTTGTCTCAGAGTTGGTTTTGGATTCAGCTAAAGCCCAGGAAGGGAATGATCCTAAGTTTCAGAGTAGCAGCCATGTTAGTCTGTATTCGCAAAAAGAAAAGGAATACTTGTGGCACCTTAGAGACTAACAAATTTATTTGAACATAACCTTTAGTGAGCTACAGCTCACTTCATCAGATGCATAACTTTGTGTCTGCTCGGGAGAATGGCCCTGTAACTAGGTCACATCCAGTTAGTGTCTATGTAAAATCCCAGAGCGCAGACAATTCTGGTGCTTGTATTTTGCCCATAGCTAGTGTATTGTTGGGAAAGGGTGTAGCAACTCTGTCTAATCAGGGTGAGATCCTAGCCAGGGCACAAGGAGAGCATGAAGGTGATGTGATTGTGTTACCTACTGAGGGTGTGGAAACCTGCAGCAAGAAGGAAAAGATTCCTGAACTTGTGTGTGGCAAAGGGAAGGAGAAGGCTTCTGACCTTTTATCTAGGAAGTCTGTCAGTTTGGGTGAAAGGGGATTGTGCAGGAATCTGCCGGATGGGCCAGAGGTAATTCTGGATGTGAGACCCAGAAAGAGTCTGTTGTTGCTCAGGAAAGTGTCCCTCTAGAGCAAGCCCTAGGTGAAGAGGGTAAGGGCAGAATTTCTGTGAAGGGTGAATTGTTGCATAGAAAAGCCCTAGGGAAAGGAATCCTCATGGAGTCTTTGCAAGCAGTTTACTGCAACTGAAGGGTGTGAAAGTCAATCAAGAAAGTTTCAGTTCCTAACAGCCAGAAATTTTCTTTTGTGAATGAACCCACTGACTTTCCTGTTGAAGGATCCAGTGTGGATAGCTTTGAGAAGGTCTCAGATGGAGTGAAAGCTGTTAAGAAAGTTAAACAGTCCTCTAACCAAGTGGCTGTGTTTGGCCCACTTGTTGGGGAGACAAGGTTGTTGAGAGAGGAATGTCTCCATGCTAGTTCTGTAAGTGAACAGTATGTGGCCCAGGTCAAGATAGGGGCTCTTAACCAAGAGAGCCCGAATTGCAGCCCTCCAGACTGGAGCGCTGGGAGAAAACCCGATCCCAGTTTGACCCCCGGGGATTTTGGGGTGGCAAAAGGGCACGGGCTCCATAAACCTTCCCATATGCGGCATGCGAGTGCTATCGACCAACCCTGACCTAAGGCAGGGCGTGAAACTGGAAGGACTTGGTGTAACTACCACCAAGGAAAGGGAGAGATGCTGGGGCATCCATGGGAACATTGGTGGCTTCGAACTTCCCCAGGTCACCGGCTAAAGTGACCCCGCTCAGTTCAGTCTCGAAGGGGGGAGAGATGTAATGAAGCGGGACTGTTCTTAATGGTTCCTCTGAATAGTGTGGGGGTGCCTCAGTTTCCCCTAGGCAGTTCTTAAGTATCTAGGTGGTGGAATAAAGGTGTATGATCATTGCAGAGCCCTAGAGGGCAGGTGTGTGCACGGGTCTGGACACAGAGAATGGCCGACACCCTGTTTCCTGGCAACTGATGGCCTGGCCCTTCCCCCCTGCAAGGTGAGAGCTAAAGGGTTGGAGAACAAAGGACTCAGGTGCCCTCCTGGCCCAGGAAAGGGACAAAGCCCGGGGGGAGGGGTGGGAGAGAGTTTCAGTTTGGGGCTGGCTGGGGACATGGAGTGAAGTGCAGACATGGTTGTTTGGCTCACGGCCCCCCAAAATGGACCCAGCTGAGGGGTCCTATTCTCTGCACCTACAAGCTCTGTGTTAGACCAGGTTCCTGTTGTCTAATAAACTTTCTGTTTTACTGGCTGGCTGAGAGTCATGTCTGGCTGCGAAGTTGCGGGGCAGGACCCTCTGGCTTCCCCAGGGGCCCGCTTGGGTGGACTGTCTGTGGGAAGCACACGGAGGGGCAGAGGATGCTGAATGCTCTGAGGTCAGACCCAGGAAGGTGGAAGTTGTGTGAGCTGTGGGTCCTGCAGACAGGCTGCTCCCAGAGAGGAGACTTCCCCAGAGTCCTGCCTGGCTTCGTAGGGAGCAGGTCCAGAGCATCACCTGGGGACTCTGTGACAGAGTGCAGGTCAATTCCTTAGCTGAAAGCTTTCCCATGAAGGGCTTGTTTCGGTGTCTTTCTGCAGCTGGGTGTGTCCCTACCTGTGTGTGTATGTGCTGGAGAAGACTTGAGGGCCTGGCTCTGCAGGAAAGGGTGGGGGAGCCCAGGCGGGTGGAATGGGTGGGCTCTGTGGTACCCCAGTACATCAGGTGGCATCCCCAGAGTGGGGGGCAACCTGTCACATCAGTGTTGGAACCATTCACCATTCTTTATTCCCAGGAGAAGAATTTTGTGCTTCTGCGAATGTGCAGAGTTAATCTGTCCCACATAATCTTGATTTTTCCCACATAAAATATATTCTGGCCAAGAAGTGGGGGGAGGGATAGCTCAGTGGTTTGAGCTTTGGTCTGCTAAGCCCAGGGTTGTGAGTTCAATCCTTGAGGGGACCATTTGGGATCTGAGGCAAAAAAAATTGGGGATTTGTCCTGCTTTGAGCAGGGTGTTGTACTAGATACCTCCTGAGGTCCCTTCCAAGCGAGGTATTCTATGATTCTAAGTGCTGCAGTTCCGCCTTTTGCCCCCCAGAGGCTGCCATGGGGCCAGAGCAGCCGGCTGCGGCCCGGCGCTGCCAGCCCCTGGGGGAGTGGTTCTCGCTGGGCAGAGAAGGGGAGTCTGCCTGAGGCCGCCGGTGCGGAGGGAGACTTTGAACGGGCGCCGTGACCTGGCCGCAGGGCTGAGGCAGCAGAAGCTGCTGGAGCAAGAGAGAGAGAGAGGCGGAGGGACGGCAGGCAGCCACGGGAAGGGGCGTCGAGCCGTTCCCCAGAACGGCCAGCAGGAGGCGCCAGCTGCGTGGAGCACCCCGTCACCGAACTGTTCCAAAGCCGACGGAGTTGCTGCATGTCGGGAAGAAAAACCAAGCGCAGCAGGGCAGGGTGGGGGCGAACGGGCCTGGCAGCAGCACGGCGGAGACGGATCGGGGAGTTGTGGTGGATCACGCCCTCAGCATGAGGCAGCCATGTGATGCCGTTGCAAAACCAAAAGCAAAGGCAGCTTTAGGCTGCGTTAAGAGAGGGGCAGCATGCGAGTCCCGGGCGGTGAGAGTCCCACTCTGCTAGGCGCTGGGCAGGCCGGGAGTGCTGCGTCCAGCTCCGGTCACTTAGGGCGCCCCCCTCGGGCGGCTGTAATAGGCCTCGGCCAGGATCAGCCCCAGGACGAGCAGGACCGCGGCGCTCAGCGCCAGGTGGGCGATGTTGGCCTGGGTGAAATCTGGGCGCCCCGGGGGGCCTGCTGTAGGGGGAAGGGAAGAGTCACTCTGTAGCTCGGACCGGGAGATCAGCAGCTGGTGCTGCCCCGGGAGTGGAGCCGCCAACCCACCCGTCCGGCAGGTCTGGCCAGTGCGCAGAGCTCCTGTGGCCAACCTGAGCCTCGGAGCCGGAGGGAGATGCCGGCTGCTTCCCGAGAGCCGCACACAGCCACAGCAGCCAGGGACCCTGCCAGCCCCGCGGTGCCGCCAATTGGACTTTTAACTGTCCTGCCAGGGTCCCTTTGCAACTGGGTGTTCAGGTCAAAAACCGGACTCCTGGCAACCCTAGCCCCAGGACCCGCCTGGGCACCCAGCTCCTCCCAACCCCAAAGCCAGGACTCCCAGATCCTGTCCTCTCGTGGGATCCCCCAGTCGCTTCCAGGCAGCAACCTATAGGACAGGAGGTGCCAGAGGAGCTGGGGGTCTGGTGGGGAGGGAGGGGCAGGGGCTTTCCCGCCCCCTGGTGTCTGGGCTCATGCACCAGGAGTCACTTCCCCCATCCCGCCCAACCAGCCTCAACCCCCGGGGGCAGCTCCTTGGGCAGCATGAGCCTTCCAGGGCTGGTTTGATGGTGATTCCCCCCCGGCCCCGGTACCTGGCCCCGAGCTGCCCGGGTGGGTGGGAGCCAGCGTCACTCCAGGCTGGTTGGGTCAGTTCCCCCTGAGGGAATTGAACCAGTATCTGTCGGGGCGGGGGGATGGGCTGAAACAGTGACAGTGATTGCCCCCCCCAACCGCAACTCAGCTTCAATCCTGACTGTCATTCATGGGGGGGGGCAGTGCCAGCTCAGAAACCCCTGGGCCCCGACTCCTCTGTGTGTCCCCAGAGTGGGGACAGCCATCTGGGGGCCAGGATCCCCCCTTAGCCTCAAATCTCCAGGGGCTGCTGCTCCCCCTCGCCGGGGAACCCCCCAGTGACTCCGTGGCCGGTGGTCCCCTCTGCTGGGCTCAGGGCAGAGCCTGGCTCTGAGCGCCCCATGAGTGCCAAGCTGCTGAGGGTCTGGCTGGGGGTGGGGCTGGGAGCGGGGATGCCGGGCTGGTCGCTGGCGCCCGGCACGCAGGGCCCGGGGTTGCCCATGTCGTTTTCAGCAGGAAAGTCTGGCTGAAAAGGGAACCTGGCAGTGACACTGACCGGACCCGAAGTCTGATTCCTGCAGTGACCGGCCTGTGCCACCAGGGGGCGGGAAGAGCAGCTGCTGCTGGAGCCTGGAGGAGCAGTGGAGCCACTGAGCAGGGGCCCTGCCCCACTCCCTGCCCCCCTCACCCCCACCACCCTCACCCCCACCCCTGGAGAGTGGCTCCCCCTCCTCTGCCCTGCCCCCCTCACCCCCACCCCCACTCCCGAAGCGCAGCTCCCCCTCTCCCGCCCTGCCCCACTCCCTACCCCCCAACCCTACCCCGGCTCCCCCTCCCCCGCCCTGCCCCACTCACCCCCACCTCTGGTGCACGGCTCACCTGGAAGGAGGAGGGCGGTGGAGAGAGCAGCGTCAAAGGGGGGGAAGAGGGGCAGGGGGCTGAGCCCCACACAGGAAAAGAGTCACCCTCCCAGCCCACCAGGAGGCAGGGAGGGGTCTTTATCCCCATTCTACAGTTTGGAAACTGAGGCACAGACAGATTCACTTTTCTTAGTGAGCTCCCAGGGGCAGGGACGGTCTCTTCACTCTGTGTTTATGCAGCGCTGGGCACAAAGGGGCCTTGATCATGGCTGGGGCCCTTCATGCTCCCCCAACACAAGGGATCCAGCGCTACTGAAGCCAGTGTTTGCAGAGGTCTCCACTATCTGGGGGTGTCTCGGTTTGTGGGCGCTCAGCCTCAGATCCCCCAAGATTGAGGCCCCCCCACAAGGAAGAACACTTTTGGAAACTGCGATGTGCTCCCATCACACAGTGTCTGTGGCTGCGCCAGGAGCTGGGCCAGATCTCCTGGGTCCCAGCCCAGCACTGTGTCCACCAAGCCACCACTTCCCCTGCAGCCCCTGCCTCATTCAGCTCCGGCCGGGGCACTGCCTGCGGCGGGGCCTGGAGAACAGAGCGGAGGGGATCACGGGATTAAATAGCGACTCACGGCTCCTACCCACAAGGGGCAGCGTTAAAGTCGCCTCCCTGCCCCGAGTCTCCAGGGGCTACTGCTCCCCACTGGCTGGGGAACCCCCCAGTGACTCCATCCCCGCTCCCCAGCCGGGCGTCCCCTCTGCGGGGTCAGGGCTCACAGAGACCCCCTGGGGGCCTGGCTGGGTGTGGGGCTGGGAGCCGAGGTGCTGGGCTGGGCCCCTCACCTGCTACAATGATCTGCACAGGGTCGCTGGGCTCCGAGAAGGCAGCTGGTCCTGTTCTGTAGATATAACAACAGGTGTAGCTGCCCCCGTGTTCCCGTCTGGCGCTGGTGATGGGAAATTCAGCCACATAACTAGCAGGGTCCCTGTATGTCGGAAGGTTCCCATCTCCATCCTTGGAGAGGATGAACCTCATGCCCAGGCGCTGATGCCAAAACCGGATGGTGACGTTTCCCCCTATGGGGATCACCCCACCGGGGCTGATGGAGATGGAGGGTTTGGGGAGGGACCCCTCTGGATTCACAAACAAACAGGCAGTAAGTGGGGGTGACACAAACCGCGTCCATCTGGAGCAATCCTCTGCCCGTCTGTCGCCCCAGCGTTTCACCCCAGCCCCGACTGTCCCTGCGGTGCAGGCCCGGCCCCGGGACTCACAGCCTGGGAGAGACAGCAGGGGGAAAGGAGATTTCCAGTCTCTGATTCCTTTAGTTCCCCAGGGTCAATTCAGCCCGGCCCCTGCTGCAGTCAGGGTAACTCCGGATTGAGCCCGGGGGGCTGAGAACAGAACCCAGCCCTGCCCCCATCGCAGTCAGGCGGTGAATTGGGATCTACCCTGCGAGGTGTGACGGGGTAGGGAGTAGAGAATATTAACCTGGTAATGTTGCGTGGGAGTTTTACTCGTTGACTGTCGGCATTGATACTAGATGATGGTGGGATATCAGCGTGTGACTTCACTGGGGGATGATACTTGATGGCCAGCTCCTCGTAACCTGAGCCCAGGAGCGGGTTGGGTCCAGGTGACACCTTCTGCCTGGGAAACTGGACCAAGGCTGGAGGAGGGATCGGGGTGTGTGGCTGTGGGAGGCGGCTGGAGGGAGTTTCAGTTTGGAGCCGGTGGGGGGGAGGCCCAGAAGGCTCCAAACTGAAAGGCTCCCCACCCCCGAAGAAGGACCCCACTGTGGGGTCCTGTTTTGTGTACCTACAAGCTCTGTTTTAGAAAGTGTTCCTGTCATGTAATAAGCCTTCTGTTTTACTGGCTGGCTGAGAGTCACAGTGAATCGCAGGAAGTGCGGGGTGCAGGGCCCTGACTCCCCCAAACTCCGCGACAGGGGGTTTCTGGTCTAAATATGGGTCATTTCAGGAAGCTGCTCCCAGGACAGGCACCCAAAGAAAACATGTTAACAAAATCCCCGAGTTGTTCCAACAGGTTCCCATCCCTGTGATGAGTAGGGCAAGGTCTCAGTCCCCACCTCTGGAGAACACATGTCTGACAGGATCATCCCTTTGGGGGACTGGTGCCCCTCACCCCCACCCACATCCCTCGTCCTTAATGTGGAAATTCCCCCAGCTTCCCCATTCCCCACAGATACTCACGTCCCAACGCCCCGCTCCGCCCAGCCAGCCAGCAGCCTGGAGAGGAGACAGCTTGTTAGAGACCAGATCCCAGAGCAACTGGACCCTGGTCTCAGATCTGCCAGCGGTGCCCCATGGGCACACTCCCTGGTCTCAGATCCCCACCGTGGCCACACACCCTGGCTGTGGCCGATACTCACCGAGGAGGACGGTGAGAGCAGACACCATGATGGGGCAGAGGGGGGCCCCTCAGCGCTGCCACCAACGCCCCAGTGCCCAGATCCAACCAACCTGAGGCACGAGTGTGAGCGGAATGAGGAACAGCGCCAAGGGCTGCAGCCCCAGGAAGCCTGTGATGCGCTCGGCCCCTTTCTTCCCCATCAGATGGTTTCTCTGCAATCTCCTGCCCAAATCTACCACGGTCAGAGCAAAGCCAGCTCCCTGCCACACCCAGCAAACCACATCCCCTCCTGCAGCTGCCTGGCCCCGCCACGCCATGGTCTCCCAGCCCCACATGGGAGCTGCCCAGTCCGGGGACCAGCTGGGGGCGGGGCAATCTCAGGAGGCATCAAGAGGTGCCCATGTTGCCCTGACCTTTTCCAACAGGCCCATCCAGCCTCCCTGGAGAAGCAGCTCAGAGCAGAGGAAGGCTTCCCCCATACACACACAGTGCCCCCCACGGAGTGGCCCTCTCCCATGAAGCAGGGCAGAGATTCCTTCCTGACCCACTCTGGAGCATGAGGGTGGAGGGGCCTGGCCAAACTCCTTCTCAGATTGTGTCGCTGCAGAATCTATTCTTCGCCCAGTGACGTGGCACAGAGATGGGACGGGTGGCTGGGAGGGCTTGTGTTTTCCGGTCCCCGTCAGTGGGGGAGGAAGGAATAAATATAGATCCTGAGTTGTTAAAGGAACAGCCAATAAATCCGTGAAAGGGGAAGTCTGCCCAGAGCCAGCACTCGCGTCCTGTTTCTGGTACTGCCAGTGAAACTCTGAATCATAGAATATCAGGGTTGGAAGGGACCTCAGGAGGTCATCTCGTCCAACCCCCTGCTCAAAGCAGGACCGATCCCCAACTAAATCATCCCAGCCAGGGCTTTGTCAAGCCTGACCATAAAAACTTCCAAGGAAGGAGATTCCACCACCTTCCTAGGTAACGCATTGCAGTGCTTCACCACCCTCCTAGTGAAAATGTTTTTCCTAATATCCAACCTAAACCTCCCCCACTGCAACTTGAGACCATTACTCTTCGTTCTGTCATCAGCTACCACTGAGAACAGTCTAGATCCATCCTCTTTGGAACCCCCTTTCAGGTAGTTGAAAGCAGCTATCAAATCCCCCCTCATTCTTCTCTTCCGCAGACTGAACAATCCCAGTTCCCTCAGCCTCTCCTCATAAGTCGTGTGTTCCAGTCCCCTAATCATTTTTGTTGCCCTCCGCTGGACTCTTTCCAATTTTTTCACATCCTTCTTGTAGTGTGGGGCCCAAAACTCGACACAGTCCTCCAGATGAGGCCTCACCAATGTCGAATAGAGGGGAACGATCACGTCCCTTGATCTGCTCGCTATGCCCCTACGTATACATCCCAAAATGCCATTGGCCTTCTTGGCAACAAGGGCACACTGCTGATTCATATCCAGCTTCTCGTCCACTGTCACCCCTAGGTCCTTTTCCGCAGAACTGCTGCCTAGCCATTCGGTCCCTAGTCTGTAGCGGTGCATTGGGTTCTTCCGTCCTAAGTGCAGGACCCTGCACTTATCCGTATTGAACCTCATCAGATTTCTTTTGGCCCAATCCTCCAATTTGTCTAGGTCCCTCTGTATCCTATCCCTACCCTCCAGCGTATCTACCACTCCTCCCAGTTTAGTGTCATCTGCAAACTTGCTGAGGGTGCAATCCACACCGTCCTCCAGATCATTTATGAAGATATTGAACAAAACCGGCCCCAGGACCGACCTTTGGGGATTCCACTTGATACCGGCTGCCAACTAGACATGGAGCCATTGATCACTACCCGTTGAGCCCCACAATCTAGCCAGCTTTCTATCCACCTTATAGTCCATTCATCCAGCCCATACTTCTTTAACTTGCTGGCAAGAATACTGTGGGAGACCATGTCAAAAGCTTTGCTAAAGTCAAGGAACAACATGTCCACTGCTTTCCCCTCATCCACAGAGCCTGTTATCTCGTCACAGAAGGCGATTAGATTAGTCAGGCATGACTTGGCCTTGGTGAATCCATGCTGACTGTTCCTGATCACTTTCCTCTCCTCTAAGTGCTTCAGAATTGATTCCTTGAGGACCTGCTCCATGATTTTTCCAGGGACTGGGGTGAGGCTGACTGGTCTGTAGTTCCCAGGATCCTCCTTCTTCCCTTTTTTAAAGATGGGCACTACATTAGCCTTTTTCCAGGCGTCTTGGACTTCCCCGATCGCCATGAGTTTTCAAAGATAATGGCCAATGGCTCTGCAATCACATCCGCCAACTCCTTTAGCACTCTAGGATGGAGCGCATCCGGCTCCATGGACTTGTGCTCGTCCAGCTTTTCTAAATAGCCCCGAATCACTTCTTTCTCCACAGAGGGCTGGTCACCTCCTCCCCATGATGTGCTGCCCAGGGCAGCAGTCTGGGAGCTGACCTTGTTCGTGAAGACAGAGGCAGAAGACAGTTAGCTTTTTCCACATCCTCTGTCACTAGGTTGCCTCCCTCCTTCAGTAAGGGGCCCACACATTCCTTGACTTTCTTCTTGTTGCTAACATACCTGAAGAAACCCTTCTGATTACTCTTAACATCTCTTGCTAGCTGCAACTCCAGCTGCGATTTGGCCTTCCTCATTTCACTCCTGCATGCCTGAGGAATTTTTTTATAAACCTGTTGCAGCTACCCTGTTATATACCACAGTTCGGGGACGGGAATGGGGTCTAGTGATTGTGGGAGAGGGGCTGGGAGCCAGGACTCCTGGGTTCTCTCCCTGGCTCTGGTTGGGGGGTGGGATCTGGTGCTTAGAGTAAAAGGACACAGATTCGAGCCAGCCCCCTAGAGGTGAAAGCCCCATGTCCCTTCCCCAGCGCATCCCCGGGGCAGCGGGTCTGCACAGCTCAGGGCCTAGGGCAGAGCTCACAGGGGGTCGACAGCTGAGCAGAGTTTCCCTCTCCCCCCTTAGGATGCTGCGAAAGGGACACAGGGGATGGGAGAGAGCTGACCACCCCCCAGAAAGGGGAGGGGGCAAGATCACAAGGACAGAGCTCAAGAGAAACTGGCCCCCCCGGCAGATGCCCCAGCTCTGGCTCCCCAGCTCATTTGCCCTTCACCCCCAACGACATTCAGGCATTGGGCCCCTCAGCCCCCCCATTCTGCCCCCTGGCCTGCGTCCCCTCCCCCATTCTGTCCCCCCAGCCTGTAGTTCCCTCACGTTCACCCCATCATGGCACCCACCTTCCTAGTTCTGCCCTGTCCCCTATCCCTTCATCCCCCGTTGTGCCCCTCATGCCCCATGTCCTGTCCCCTGTTCTGCCCCCCATCCCCCTGACCTCCCCGTTGTAGGGAAGGGACACCTGGCTGCCCTCAGTTAACATGGCCGCCCCCTCACCCTCTGCAGCCCTCGCAGGGCAGCCCTGCTGGCCCCTGGCTAAGATGGCCAAAGCCTCAACCTGGGGGCAGGAACAATCCTGTCCCCCCTGTGATGGGTTGGATCACAGGAAACCCCCGTGGGACTGCCAACTGATTTGCTGAGACTTCTTCTGCCCCTGCTTTCCCTGCCAATTTGGGACTCCACAACCCTGCCTGGTTTGAGCCAGACACGCTATCCTGTTACAAATCAAGACCCAGGTCTGAACAACGTCCCACAAAAGCTGCAGGCTTAACTGAAAACAGATTAAGAAGTGTTCCTGTCTCCAACACCCAGATGCCCAGTTCCCAATGGGGTCCAAACCCCAAATAAATCCGTTTTACCCTAGATAAAACTTATACAGGGTAAACTGATAAAATGTTCACCCTCTATAACACAGAGAGATATGCACAGCTGTTTCCTCCCCCCCTCCCTCCTGGGCTCGGTATTAATACATACTCTGGGTTAATAAGTAAAAAGTGATTTTATTAAATACAAAAAGTAGGATTTAACTGGTTCCAAGTAATAACAGACAGAACAAAGTTCTAGGCAGTTCTTAAGTATCTAGCTGGTGGGGTAAGGGTGTACGATCATTGCAGAGCCCTAGAGGGCAGGTGTGTGCAGGGGTCTGGACACAGAGAATGGCCGACACCCTGTTTCCTGGCAACTCATGGCCTGGGCCCTTCCCCCTGCAAGGTGAGAGCTAAAGGGTTGGAGAACAAAGGAATCAGGTGAACTCCTGGCCCGGGAAAGGGACAAAGCCCAGAGGAGGAGGGGCTGGAGGGAGTTTCAGTTTGGGGCTGGCCAGGACATGGAGTGAAGAGCAGACAGGGCTGTCTGGCTCACTGCCCCCCAAAATGGACCCAGCTGAGGGGTTCTGTTCTCTGCACCTACAAGCTGTTTTAGACCATGTTCCTGTCGTGTAATAAACCTCTGTTTTACTGGCTGGCTGAGAGTCACGTCTGACTGCGGAGTTGGGGGGCAGGACCCTCTGGCTTCCCCAGGAGCCCCGCCTTGGCGGACTCGCTGGGGGAAGCTCACGGAGGGGCAGAGGATGCTGAGGTCACTGGGGTCTCCATTCTCCAGGGCATTGGCCGGGGTCCCAAGTTCCCTTGCGGGTCCTCTGTACCAATAAACTCCCTCTCCCATCACCTCGTGAAACCAGTAACACCAAGGGAAACTGAGTCCCACCTACTCTGCATGCAAACCATTGGAAAAACCAAGGAAAAGCCAAGAAACGCCCCCACTTCGTCACAGTGGGGAGCAGGGGTTGCCCCTATTGGTAGGGGGACATCATGGGCCCCAGGGAGGGAGGTTATTGCCCTAGATCTCCTCCTAGATCGTGCCTCTTCCCTGAGATCACCCCACAGCTTCCAGGCAGTGACCTGCAGGGCAGGAGTCATCGGGGGAGCTGGGGGTCTACCAGTGGTGGAGGGGCAGTGGGGTTGTCTCTCCATCCCCCCATCTCAATGAGCCCCTCCCCGAGGTGTCTGGGCCCCACTCACCTGGATTCACTGCCCCCGTCCCCCCCAACCAGCCCCAGCCCCTGGGCACCAGGAGCCTGTTTCCAGAGCTGGTTTGATGGTACCTGGCCCCGTGCTGCCCGGGCGGGTGGGAGCCGGCGCCGCTCCAGGCAGGGTCGGGTTGGTTCCCCCTGTGGGAATAAAACAAGCATCTGTCAGGGGCCAGGGGAGGGACTGAAACAGCGACTCAGTGATCTCCCCCTCTCCCCACCTCGATTCAGCATCGGTCGTCACTGTCATTCCCGGAGGCAGTGGGGAAGGATTTTTGTGGCTGGGGATGGTGCCGGCTTGGCAGCCCCTGGGCCCCAACTCATCTATGCATCCTCAGAGTAGGGACAGCCCTGGGAAAGGCCCCCTGCTCTGAAGCTGTCCCTGGGGGCAGGGATCCCCCTTCCTCAGCCCCAAATCTCCAGCAGCTGCTGCTGCTCTTAAGTTGGGGACCCCCACCCCAGTCCTAGTGACTCCATCCCTGCTTCCCAGACAGGCATCTCCTCTGCTTTGCCCAGGGCTCATGGCAGAGCCTGGCTCTGAGCATCCCATCAATGCGGAGCTCCCCCGAGTGTCCAGCTGGGCGTCGGATTGGGAGTGAAGATGCCCAGCCGGGCCCTTCACCTGCTACCACCAGCTCCACGGGGTCACTGGGCTCTGACCAGACGGGCAGGTCTGCTTTGGTGCTATATCGGCAGCTGGAGTTCCCTGTGTCTCTCCGGCTCACACTGCTGATGGGAAACTCAGCCATGTCCCCAGCCGGCTCCGCGTCCTGCAGCCCGTTCGGGTTTCCATCTTGGTACAGAAGGAACCTCACCTTCTGGTGCCGACCCCGACACCAGATGGTCACGGCTCCCCCATCTGCTGGGACTCAGGGAGATGGAGGGTTTGGGGTAGTAGGTCTCTGCAGTGAGAAGGAGACAGGCCATGAGACAGACCCCGGCACAGTCTCTGCACCTGTCCTCACCGCACGGTCCCAGACACGGGGCCCCTAGGAGAAAACCCAGCCGAAGAAACCTCTCCGAGATCCCAGAGATTCCTGGGAGCTCCAACTGAAGCTGCCCGAGGACCTAAATCCACAGCACCCCTCTGTACCCGTCTATCTACTTAATGGGCCCCCCCAGCCCAGTGTCCCCCCTCCCCATCCCTGCCCCATGGGATAAGACCCCTGGGCCCATCCTGCCAGTATCATCCCCCCACCCCCCAGATCAGACCCACAGGTCCTCACAGCCGCTGTCTCGTACTCAGCAGCCGCCAGCAGCTGCTGCGTCTCTGGCAGGTGCTGGGAACCTCTCGGGCTGGCGGCACCGGGCAGTGCCAGATTGTGTCTGGTACAACAACACCCAGCTCCTCCCAAGCGCTTCACACCTGCAGATATCACAGCACTTCACAGAGGGGGGCAGGGGAACCAGCCCCATTTTACAGAGGGGGAAACTGAGGCAAAGAAGGGGGCAGGGACTTGGCCACAGTCCCCCAGAAAATCATGGCAACAATAGGAACGGCAGCCAGCTCTCCTGAGTCCCAGCCCCTGCGCTCTCCCCACTAGGCCACACGGCCACCCAGGGAGTGTCAGCCCGACTCAGGGCCGTAGTCCGTACAGCATTGGTGGGCTAGTGGCTACAGTAGAGGACTGAGATCCAGGGTTAAATCCCCAGCTTCGGGACGAGAGTGGGGTCTAGAGGTGGGGGTGGGGAGGACTGGGAGCCAGAATTCCTGGGTTTGATCCCAGCACAGAGAGGGGAGTGGGGTCTAGTGGTTAGCTCGGGAGGGGGCTGGGAGTCAGAGGTGCTGGGTGCTGCACAGACACAGTGAGAAAAAGCCCCCACCCTAAAGCCAAGCCCTGACTCTCTAACCAGACACGAGGTACAGGAGGAATGATTGTCCCCAGGTCATACAAGGGGAAATGGAGGCACAGGCGGGTTGAGTGACACCCCAAGGTCCCCTTGGGGCAGGGATCCCCCCTCCCTCAGCCCCAAATCTCCAGTGGCTGGGAACCCCCCAGTGACTCCGTCCCCACTCCCCAGCCGAGCGTCCCCTCTGCTGGGCCCACGGCGAAGAGCATCCCATTGGCATGGAGAACCCCTGTAGGTCTGGCTGGGTGTGGGGCTGGGAGCGGGGACGCCGAGCCGGGCCCCTCATCTACTACAACAATCCGCACGATGTCACTAGGATCCGACCAGTTGGGCGGCTCCAATCTGGAGCGAGATCGGCAGCTGTAGGCCCCTCCGTCTTCCCGCCTGGCGCTGGGGATGGTGAATTCAACCCTGTCCCCAGCAGTATCCAGCTTCCAGATTTCGATTCCACCTTTATACAGAAATAACCTCCTGGCCTCGCACCGACACTGACAGCGGATGGTGACGGCTCCCCCCAGGGCGATCACCCCACTGGGGCTGGCGGAGATGGAGGGTCCGGGCGCAGGGAGCTCTGCATTCACACACAAACAGGAATGAGATGGGGAGACACAAACTCCTCCCGTCTGTCTGTAACCTGCCCCTAGCGCCCAGCCCTGGGACAGCGCCAGGGCTATCAGACACCTCACTGCATCCGCAGGGAACCTGTGGGCTGGGTTCTGATCTCAGCCCCCTGGGGTCAACCCGGAGTCACCCCTGAGTGCACTGGGGGCAGGGCTGGGGTTAATCCAGGGGGGTTGATTTGAGGTTTGGGGGGAAGGTTCCGGGCTCAGCTAGTCTCTTCTCCCCCATCCTTAACTTTCCCCCACCCCTCATTGATACTCACGTCCAGACACCCCACTCCACCCAACCAGCCAGCAGCCTGGAAAGGAAACTGTTTGTTAGGGACCAGATCCCAGAACGACTGGAGCCTGCACCATGGTCTCAGATCGATTCCCCCCACTCCCCCCCCCCAACCCACCCATGGTGACACTCACCAAGGAAGAGGACAGTGAGATGAGAGCAGATGCCGTGATGGGGCAGCGCGGGGGCTCTCAGCACTGCCACCAATGCCCCGGTGCCCAGCTCCACCCAGCCCCGAATAAGGCACTGAGAAAGGGGCTGTCGCCACAGGAAGCCGGTGATGTCTCATCTCTTCCTGTATCCATCACACCTTGTCTCTAATCTACCGGCCAAATCTAGCGTGGCCAAAGTAAGCAGAGGTACCTGCAAAACCCAGGAAATCCTGGGACCGTCAGCCTGGCCAGGTGTCATGCAGCTCGCAGCATGTCCCTATGTCTGTGGGGAGTGGGGACAGGTCACCCTCAGTGTTCCCTGCAGCCTTGGGGAAGGTGCACTAGGCTGGTAGCCAGGAGACCACGGGGTCTGGTCTTCAGTCTCCAACTGACCACTGAGAATATTTCCATGCAGATCCTCCTTCTCATTACTTTCTGGGTTCAAACCTGGCTGATGACCCATATCCGTAAAAGTAATATGATCATGCAATTAAAGTATGATGTCATAATGCACAAGGGGGCAGAGCTAAGAGTGTTCAGGAAACCGTAACTGAGGCATTTCCTGCTGCTGGAGGGTTTGACTCTGCAGCCTTCCCGCTCAGCCTGCCAAGCTGCCCACCTGCCACACGAGCCGTGGCGCCGTGTGAGGAGCGGGCGCGATGGGGAACACCTGGGTTTGCTGCCCCTTGGGCCCTAGCTGAGCGGTGATGACGGGTTTACACTTTAACGCCTGGTTCTAAGGGGCTTTTCTCAGCGTGTGAATTAAATCAACCAGGTTCAAAACAAAACTGAGAAAGAAATTCCATCCCAGGTCCCCAGCCAGTCACCAGCCAGGAGAGACCCAGGGACCTTCTAATGCCCCCGCAGAGACCCTGCCCCCGAGCAGGAGGAGACCCTGTCAGTGGTTATGTGGCCAGGCCCCGAGAGAGGGACGTGACACAGGCTTTGTTTATACGCCATTGGCTGGAGGGCAGCAGAAAGCTGGGAGTCAGGAAGCTTTGACTGTGTCCTTGGCTCTAGTCGTTGGAGCAGGGGGCTGGGAGCCAGGATCCCGGGCGTGATGGGTGCGCCGTCGCCCATCCGTTGTTCTCACACAGCGCTGGGTAATGCCGGGAGCACCGCGACTTGGGGGCAGCGTTAAAGGTGCCTCAGGAGTCCAGCCAGATGGTCCCAACAGGCTTTAACTCCCGCATCCCCCTGCTCACCAGTCGCCCCCCCTCGGCTGCCCCTGGTCCCCCGGAGCAGAAATGGGACAAGCAGCGGATTTGCTGCATAACAGAATCATCTCCCGGCCTTTTCACTCCCCAAACTTACCCCCGCCCCCGGTCTGGGAAACGGCAGCCACCTGGGCTGGGAGGGGCACTGGGGGGCACGTAGGGTGACCAGATGTCCCAATTTTATAGGGACAGTCCCGATATTTGAGGCTTTGTCTTCTATGGTCCCCACCCCATCCCGATTTTTCACACTTGCTCTCTGGTCACCCTAGGGGCAGGGAAATATGGCGGGTGGGAGAACGTGGGGGAACATTGGGGCCGGGGGGCTGAGGGGGCAGGCCTGCAGGGCAGAGCAGTGGAGGGGAGACAATGGAAGCTGCTCCCAGTGGCTGGGGTTCGCCTGGGTTCCCCCCGGTGAGTGTTTCAGGGTGAATCTGCCCTATGGCCATGGGGGGCATCGTCTCCCCTCCCTCCCCTGCCCTGCCCCAGCCAGCCAGAGGTGCCCCAGCTCAGTGGGACTTTGGGCAGGAAAACAAATCCCGCCCCCCCGACCCCATCTGCCAACTCCCCCCCTCAAAACCCCATCCTATCTCAAACCACTGCCCCCGCCCCGACCAGTCTCCCCTCAAACTCCCAACTCCACCACTTCCCCCGACTTCGGCCCGTCTCCCCTCACAACCACGTCCCCCCTACCCCGACCTCGGCCCATCTCCCTTCACACCCATGTCCTGCCCTCCCCAACCTCAGCGTGTCGCTCTGCCTCGGTAGGTCACAACTGTGAATACCAAATTCAGGGCAAGCTGCTGACAAGTAGGGCAGACACACCCCGAAACGGATGGTAATTTTTTCCATAAGATATTCCAAACCAGCAACTAACGTAAACTTCTGTCTCACCCCATTGGCTAACAAGAAGTTAGAAATGCAGGGTCCTTAGGAATTCCAGTTCTTGTTCCAACTCCCAGACACTAGACTTAATGGTGGGTGGTTATTTAAAACCAACTGCATCAACCAAAGGGTTCTTCTGATCCCAAAGGACCAGCCACGCACCCAGGTCAATATGTAACTCAGATCTTACTAAAGGATTGGCAAGAGTGCGATCAATGGGGTATCTAATATCTAAAGGTTTCTTTATAAAAAGAAAGAGGGGAGAGTTAAAGTTGGTTAAAGGAATCAAATACATACGACAATTACAAAGTTCTTGGCTCAGGCTTGAAGCAGCGATGAAATAATGTGCTGGCTGGTTCAGTCTCATTGGAAGGTCCTCGGTCCGTCGGTTTGAAGGCTCCCGTTCATATAAGTCCACAGTCCAGAGAGCAGAGCAGGAAAAAGGGAAAAAGGAGATGTTTCCAGGGCTTTTTATAGCGTCTGTGGCATTATAGGATTCAAATATGACCATGTAGATCATTGTTGCTACCACTGTTATACAATTGCAACAAATCTTCTGCAAAGTATGTCATGTCAGGTGTCGTGGTTTCTCGACAAGCCCTCAGCACACTCTGTGGAAAAATACAGGCACAAGATGGAGTTTAGCGTCACGTGATCTGGTCAAACGCCTGCCCTCCGGTGCTTGGATGAGTCATAGCAGAGGCCATTGCCCAGACTCCAGTTAGAGCGGTCACATGAAAGTCCGCCAGGTGTGGATAAGCTTCTTCCATGGCCCATTGGGTCTGTTGAGGGGCCATCACTCGAATGCTCCATTCGCAATGTGCTGGCTAGACTCCATGTAAACGGTCCTGTGGGTGTTACCACAGGAGCAAACACATTTGAAAGACAGGTACCTAGTCAATATCCATAACTGCAGATACAAAAACGGTGCATGCATACAAACAGGATAGTCTTATTCAGCAAATCCTAACTTTTCCATTGACACCTTACATGACATACTTCAGAGAAGATTTGTTGCAACTGAGTAACAGTGGTAGCAACAACGATCTACATGGTCATATTTGAATCATATCATGTCACACCACGTCCCCCCTGCCCCGACCTCGGCCTATCCCCCAAATCTCCCGTAGCCCGGCTGCTCTTTGCAGAGGGTCTCACCGGCCCAGAGAGTTCAAGGGGTTTGGAAACTCTCTCCCTTGCCAGCGTTACCCAGGCGGGGGGGCTCGTTTCAAACAGAGCCCTTTGTTTTACTCAGCTCCTGGGCAAACCCCCAGCAGCAGCCGTTCAAAGGCAAAGCTTTCAGGTTAAACCCACGGACAAGGAATCAAACCCGGCCTCTCTACTGAAACGGGGGCTGCGCGACTGCGGCCAACAGCCGGAGTCAGACCGGCTCCGAGTCTTCCTCCGTCGGGAGTCACCAGAGCAGAGTCGCTTGTTTCCAAAACAGCCGGGCTGTGTGGGGAGGAACGGGCTCATTTCACTCTCCTGGCAGACGGGAAGGGCAGGCGCTGACCGCGCTCCTAGCAAACAGACAGAAGGCACAAACCTTTGATAATATCCTGCCAACTCAATAAAGGCTTGGACCTGCTTTTTGGTGTGGGGAGCGGGCCAGTCTCTGATCACCTCCACCTTAGCTGGTTCCGGCTTTAGGCGGCCGCTCCCCACCCAATGGCCCAGGTAAGATACTTCAGCCATCCCCACCTTGCACTTCTCCGCTTTTACAGTCAGCCCAGCCCCCTGGAGTCGGTCCAGCACTTGTCTAACCTGGGACACGTGGTCCTCCCAGGTCTGGCTAAAGACACAGATGTCATCAATATATGCCACGGCAAAACTCTCCATCCCCCTCAGGAGCTGGTCCACCAGGCGCGGGAAGGTGGCCGGCGCTCCCTTGAGGCCGAAAGGCAGGGTCAGGAACTCATAGAGCCCCAGAGGGGTGATAAAGGCCGATTTCAGCCGGGCAACTGCATCCAGCGGCACTTGCCAGTAGCCCTTTGTAAGGTCCATGGTGATAAGGTATCGAGCTTCTCCCAGCTTGTCTAGGAGCTCGTCCGGCCTGGGCATGGGGTAGGCATCAGATACAGTGATGGCATTGAGCTTCCGATAGCCCACACAGAACCGGATCGACCCGTCCTTTCTGGGGACAAGCACCACCAGCAAGGCCCAAGAGCTGGCAGATACCTGGATCATCCCCAAAGCCAGCATGTCCCGGAACTCTCTTTCCAGGTCCTGAGCAGTTTTCCCTGTGACTCAGAATGGGGAACATCTTATCGGCAGGTGCGACCCTGTCTGCACCCGGTGGACAGTCAGATTAGTGCGTCCAGGCTGGTTGGAAAACAGCTGTCCGTAGGGATGCAGCACCCGCCTGACCTCAGCTTGCTGGGCAGGGGTTAGCTGATCCGAGAGGGGAATTGTTTCCAGGGGGGAACCAGCTCTGGTCCCAGGGAATAGATCCACTAAAGGGTCATCTCCCTGCTCCTCCCACTGTCCACACACGGCCAACACCACATTCCCCCTGGCATAATATGGCTTCATCATATTCACATGGTTCACCCGGCGATGGTGCGCCCGGATAGACAGCTCCACCACACAGTTTACCTCATTGAGCTGCGTGACAACCTTGAAAGGGCCCTCCCAGGCGGCCTGTAGTTTGTTCTTTCTCACGGGGATGAGAACCATCACCTGATCCCCGGTGGCATAGGCACGGGCCCGCGCCGTGTAGTCATAACAGACCTTCTGCTTCTTCTGGGCTCTGGGCAGATTCTCCCTGGCCAGGCCCATTAGTTCAGCCAGTCTCTCTCAGAAGATCAGGACATACTCCACCACTGACTTGCCATTGGGAGTGGCCTTCCCCTCCCATTCATCTCTCATCAGGTCCAGGGGGCCCCTCACCCTCCTTCCATATAACAGTTCGAAAGGTGAAAATCCGGTAGACTCCTGGGGTACCTCCCTGTACGCGAACAGCAGGTGAGGTAAGTACTTGTCCCAATCCTGCGGGTGCTGGTTCATAAAGGTTTTCAGCATCATCTTTAGCGTCCCATTGAACCTCTCCACCAGCCCAATGGACTGGGGGTGATAAGCTGAGGCCCAGTTGTGCTGGACCCCACATTTCTCCCACAAGCACCGGAGCAGGGCCAACATGAAGTTGGATCCTTGGTCTGCCAAGACTGCCTTGGGGATCCCCACTCGGCTGAAAATGGTCAGGAGCGCATCTGCCACTGTGTCTGCCTCAATGGAAGCTGAGGGCACTGCCTCAGGGTAGCGGTTGGCAAAATCTACCACCACCAGAATGTATTTCTTCCCCGACCGGGTCGTCTTGCTGAGAGGCCCCACGATGTCCATGGCCACCTTCTGGAAAGGTTCCTCTATGATGGGCAAAGGTCTCAAAGCCGCTTTCCCCTTGTCCCGGGCCTTCCTTACCCTCTGACAGGGGTCACAGGATCAGCAATACTGCTGCACCGTGGTAAAGACCCCGGGCCAGTAAAAGTTCTCTAGTAACCTTTGCCGGGTGCGCCGGCTTCCCTGGTGCCCTGAGAGGGGGATGTCATGGTCCAGGTACAGTAGCTTCCGGTGATACTTCTGGGGGACCACCAGCTGCCTCCTGATCCCACAGGACTCTACTTCCCTTGGGGCAGCTCATTCTAGTACAGGAACCCCTTCTCCCATGGGAACCTCTCCTGGCAGCCTCTCCTCATGGTCCATACCACACTGAGATTAGCCAGGTCCCTGAGTTTCCACAAGGAGGGATCTTTCCTCAACTCGGCCTGTAACTCAGCGGCTGGGGAAGGGATGGGGACCGGTTCCCTCTCATTGGCCGGGTCTGAGTCCACAGCCTCTCTGAGCCGTGCCCCTCGGCGCTCCCTCCCCACCAGGGTAGGGTCCTGCACCTCCAGTGTGGTACCCTCCCCAAGGTCTGCTCAGTCTGTCCCTGAGCCTGGGGCACTGGGTCCGTACTGGGTCCATACGTGGCCTCTCTGGCCACAGTGATAGCAGCTCAGGTCACGTTGGTCCCCTCGAGCTGGTCAGAGGGTCCCGACGCCAGGCATTCCCCTTGGGAGGGGGTTCTCCCTACTTCTCTGCTGGGAGTCCCAGGGTGACTCTCTCTCTGCATCGTGGGGGGCCTGTTATTTTGGGACTCCTCCCTGCTACTCCCTGACCGACTGTTCACACACTCGTCGGCCAGCTTCTCTAGCTTTTTGTCCACCAACCATAGCCTCAGGTCGGAAGGGCATTCTTCGTACAGTTGTTCCAGTACATTAGGTCAAGCAGGTCCTCTCTAGCTTGGGCCTTAGCTGTCCACTTGCCGGCATATCCCTGCATCCGGTTGACCAGTTCTAGATATGTGACCTCAGGCATTTTATGCTGACTCCGGAACCTTCTCTGGTACGTCTCAGAGGTCAGCCCAAACTCACGGAGCAGGGCCTGTTTGAACAGTTCGTAGTCCCCTGCCTCTACCCCTGTTATTCAGCTGTACATCTCCACAGCTTTGGGGTCCAGTAAGGGTGTTAGAAACTGGAGCCTATCTGCAGGGTCAACCCTGTGCATCTCGCAGGCATTCTCAAAGGCCGTCAGGAAGCTATCTATGTCCTCCCCCTCCTTCCGCTGGGCCAGGAAGCACTTATCAAAGCTCCTTGCAGTCTTGGGTCCCCCCGCCCTCACCGCAGCCGGGGCCCCACTGCTCCTCAGCCTGGCCAGCTCCAGTTCATGCTGTCTTTGTTTCTCCTTCTCCTGATGTTCTCTCTCCTTCTCCTCCTGCTCATGCAGACATTGTTTCTCCTCATGCTGACGCTGCTTTTCACGGTCCTCCAGCTCCCTCATTTTCATCTCCCTCTCCCATTCAAGCCGCCTCCACTCCAGGGAAGGGGAGCTCCGCCGGGAGGATCCCCTGCTGGCTGCCGGGGTCAGGGTGCCTTCGGTCTTCACTGGGCTTCCCCCAACCCCTCCCCCAGGCATAGGTAGGAAGGGTCTCGGGATGTCCTCGGCAGCAGTCTGACCCCTCCCGGCCCGGTCAGGCCCCAGGGCCCACGCTGAGTCCGCCGGGCAGCTTCCCTCCGGGACAGGGATCGGGTCATCCAAGCGATCCCTCTCCTCCAACTGGGCAATCAGCTGTTCCTTGGTGGACCTCCCAATGCGCAGCCCCTCTGCCTGCACAGCTCCACCAGGTCGCTCTTAAGGCTTTTAGCGTACATCTCCCTGCTGGCCACTCGCAGGCCGGGCAGCTTTCTACAGTTTCCAGGAAAACCCCTCGTGTGCCAGTCCTTCTCTCGGTCACCACCTCTTTGCCAGGGTCGAGCTGCAGACTCCTGCGCCCCTGGGACCGCTCGCTGCAATCCCCCGGGGGACCCTGTTACTGCAAAAGTCCTTCTCTCTGGTCACACACTCCCAGGGGTTAACTGCCCCCTGAAACTGTCTCTCTCTGAATTTTCAGCAAGCCTGGTCCCCGTCAATCCCCCTTCATTTTACTGCTCCCCAGTCACTTACTGCAGGAAGCACCATCCACGGGGTGCAGTAGATCCCACCCCTGCCACCAGTTGTCACGGACTGTGGGGGAGTCCAGGCCCTGCACCCCTCTTCCTGGGATTCACTGAGACTCTCAGCCAGCCAGTAAAAGGGAAGGTTTATTGGACAACAGGAACACAGTCCAAAACAGAGGTTGTGGGTACAACCAGGACCCCTCAGTCAAGTCCTTCTGGGGTAACAGGGAGCTTAGACCCCAGCCCTGGGGTTCCCTGCGTTCCTCCACCCAGCACCAAACTGAAACTAACCCCCCTCAGCAGGCTCCCTTCTGCAGCCTGTCTTCACATTCCTGGGCAGAGGTGTCACCTCCCCCTCCCGGCTCAGGTGACAGGCTCTCAGGTCTCCCATCCCCAGGGAACATTCCCAGGTCAACACTCCCCCCTCCCTGCTGCCTCACACTCCATGACAGGGGCACCGTCTGCCCCCTCCCCCCTCTCTTCCCCAAACAATCCTGGCCCCCGGCTCTGACCTTTGCCGGGAGCCTGTCTGCCTCAAAATCCTGACCCCATCCTGACCTCTCTCCCCTCTATCCCCCTTCCAACACTCCCGACCTACTTCGCCCAAACTCCTGGCTCCCCCCAGCTGGCTCCCCCCAAACGCCCGCTGTGGGGGGGTCCAGAAGCGCCTGAGGCTAAATCACTCTGGGCCCTGTTGTGTCATGGAGACACAATAAAGGGCCCGAGGTGCGAACACGCCCCAGCCCCTGCCCCACACTGAACAGGGTTAAATACAGGCCGGGGCGGGGTCCAGAGCCCGCAGCCTGCTCAGCCCCACGGCAAACCCCCAGTGACTCCTGGGACCGGCTGTGACAGACCCAGCAGAGCAGGAACCAGGGCGCCGTGGCAGGCGCCGTGTGAAACGAGGGGTTTGTTCCGGCCCCGGCCCCGTTCGCTGGAGCGAGTCTCTAGCCGGAAAATCCCCCGGGTTTGGGCGTCTCCCCACTGGACCCAGAGATGCTAGCAACTGTCCTGGGGGGCAGAGGAGATGGCGGAGCTGGGCTGGAGCCGGCATCGCTGTGGCTGCTGTGAAAGTCCGACCCGGTTTACTCCCGGGTTCGGGGTTCAGCCGGAGGAGGGGATCAGGGTCCCTCTCTCTGGCCGCTCTGCTCAGGACATCTCCACGGAAGAGGGTCCAGACGGCCCGGGGGGCCCAGAAGATGGGGGGTGGCAGCCAGGAGAGCGAAGCGAGTCTCTTTCTTTAAGGCCCCAAAGAGTGGTGGGTGGCACAGCCTGTCCCCGCAATATTTTATCCACCAATGAGGCCTCGTTTCTCACACCCCAATTTTGGGTCATGGATTTCTGTTCCCCCCTCTTCTCCCGTGTCCCAGGGGGGCCCCAGCCCGGCCCATGGGGTCTGTCCGGTGGCCTCTTGGGTTGGACAAATCCCATCTTTCTGTCTCACCAACTTTCCCCCCAATGTTCATTCGTCCAGGTTCTCGTGAGGCTGTCTGAACTTCTCACTTGCCTTTGTTGGCTGAACCCACCACGAGGGGACATTGGGAGGCTCCGGTATCACAGCCCCCCCTGGGGTGGGGAGATTTGGGGGGCAACTCTGAGGGTTTGTACAAGAGAAATACAGGGTGGGGGAGGTCTAGGGAGAAAGGATGGAGAGAAAAGGGGCTGGGGGACCCCGCTGCAGAGAGAGGAGGTGGATGGACACCGGGGGGGGGGCAATAAGTGCCATTATTCTAGTGCCACGCAAGACACAGGCTCCCCGCTCTCCACTGACAGCCCTGGGCAGAGAGTGGCCCGGCAGCGCCAGTGAGTGGGACCCAGCGCTGTCCAGGGGCTGCTCCGCGGGGAGCCCAATGAGCCCAGCACAGGGGCAGTTCCTCTAACTGGTGCTGCAGGGGCTGGTGATCGCGGGGTTCGGGGTTCTATCCTGGGGTGTTGCTGTCAGGTCCGGAGCTGTTGGGGGGCGGGGGGATTCACCGAGGCAGGGGTGTTTGGGAGCAGGAGGTTTTGTGCTGGAATTCAGCCCTCCAAGGGGGACCAGCTCCTCCTCCGGGGAGATTCTCTTCTCTGCACGGCTGGATCCAGGCTCCTGGGGGTGCAGAGAGATGGCAGGTTAGAGGGGCCCGTGTCGCACTAGACCCAGCCCCTGGGGGCAGCAAGGGGCACAGAAGTGGGGGTCACTCACCTAGGACACCACCCTCGGGCGGCTGTAGTGGGCCTCAGCCCCACGATGAGCAGGACCATGGCGCTCAGCGCCAGGTGGGCGATGTCGGCATGGGTGAAATCCAGGTGTCCCAGGGGGGCTGCTGCTGGGGGAAGGGGAGAGTCATTCGGCAGCTCAGATGGGGACATCAGCAGCTGGGGGCCAAAGAGAGTGGGTGAACTGCCCCTCTGAGCCACCCGGCACCCAGGGCCTGGCCAGGGGACTGTGACAGTCAGAGACGCAGGGTCCCAGGCCCTCCAGGACAGGGAACCACCCCAGCTCCCTGTCCCTGTAGGACCCCTCAGTCCACCCCCACAGGTGCCTCTGCCCCAGCCTGTCTGCTGCGCAGTGAGCCCATCCCCGGGGTATCTCGGCTGCTGCCAAACACAGCCAGGCAGTGCGCGCGGGGGGAGGCTGGGACATAACCCGCTGCTCCCCCCACCCCGTGGTGCCCAGGAAGCAGCCAGAGGCAGCAAAACATCTGTGGGGGATGGGTCGGGGGTCCCCTGGGAATCCCGTGGGGGGAGGGCAAGCAAGAGCAGAGGGAATTCTGGATAATGGTCACCCCTATTGCCAGGGGGAGATCATGGGGCCCAGGGAGGGGGCTCATTGCCCCAGCCCCTGTGCACCCAGCAGGGCCCAGCCCCCACAGCCCCATCCCTCCCCTGGGATCCCCCCACAGCTCCCAGGCAGTGACCTGCAGGGCAGCAGGCGTCCGGGGAGCTGAGGGCCTGGCAGTGGGCGAGGGGCAGTGGGTCTGTTTCTCCTTCCCCCCATGTCAATGAGCCCCTCCCTGTGGTGTCTGGGCCTCACCCCACCCAGATTCACTCCCCCGTCATTCCCTGCAACCAGCCCCAGCCCCTGGGCACCACAAGGCTCTTTCCAGGGCTGGCTGGACGGTGATTCCCACCCCGGCCCTGGTACCTGGCCCTGCGCTGCTCGGGCGGGTGGGAGCCGGCGCCGCTCCAGTTTGGATCAGGGCAGTTCCCTCTGTGGGAAGAGAACCAGAGTACACCAGGGCCTGGGGAGGGGAAGAAACAGCGACTCAGCGATCTCCCCCCAGCTGCTGACTCAGCATCGATCTTTACTGTCATTCCCAGGGAGAGGAGGGATGGATTTTAGTTGGTGGAGAATGGGGACCCCCCGCCCCGTTCCTTCCCTGGAGGGGACGCTCACTTCCTCCTGTTTGTCTCTAGCAGAGGCAGGCCAGGAGGTGCCATTCACACCTGGAGTCACTGCGGAGCCGGTCTTGGTGCGGCTGTTCCTATTTGGGAGGAGGAACGTCCCTGTGTCTAGAGAGCTAAAGGGGAGCTCGTCTGCCAAACGGGGCTGTATCAAACCGGGGGGGACGGCTAATCCGACAGCCCAGACTTGCTCTGAGATCACCGTTTGGGGGCGGGTGTAGGGAACCATACGGGATTCATCATTTCAGGTCCAGTTTTCATGTAGACAAGGTTTTAGTCCATCTTTCTATCCCTCACCAAACACGCTCCCATCTGTCCACCTCCCTACTTTCCCACAGACTCATATTCCCACTGACCCGTGGCCGTCCGTCCCCATAAATCTGTCCATCACTCTGTATATAGAAGAAATGAACCCATCAGCTCTGTCTGCAGGGACCATCCCCCTCCGAACAGCCCGACTGGCCCCGTGGGCATCTGAGCGGGGAGCCCTGTTCTCTGGGGTATGAATTGTTCCATTTCTCCGGCTCACCTTCTCCCTCCGGCTCCGTCATGGGGGGATCCGGCTGCTGGGGCCCAGCTGGGTCGGTTCCCTCTGTGGGATGAAATCGAGCATGGGCTGGGGCTGGGGAGGGACGGAACCAGCACCCAGGTCCTGGTGGGAAGGGGTTGAAACAGTGACTCAGAGACTGGGCCCCTCACCCCACGACCAGGCGTTTGATATGGGTTTAATTGTCCAGGCTGGTGGGGAGTGAATTCAGCTCTGGGGCCGGAGCCAGCTGGGCATCCTCTGGGCCCTGACTCCTCTGTGTGTCCAAAGAGCGGGGTCAGCTGGGGGAACATCCCCCTGGGAAAGGCCCCCTGTTTTGCAGCCTCCCTGGGGGCAGGGATCCCCCCTTCCTCTGCCCTGAATCTGCAGCAGCTTCTGCTCCCCCTGGCTGGGGAACCCCACATTGACTCCATCCCCACTCCCCAGCCGGGTGTCCCCTCTGCTGGATCCAGGGCTCAGGGCAGAGCCTGGCTCTGAGCGTCCCATTGGGGCTGAGCCCCTCTGAGTATCCAGCTGGGTGTGGGGCTGGGAGCAGGGATGCTGAGCCGGGCCCCTCACCTGCTACTACCAGCTCCATGGCGTCGCTGGGCTCTGACCAGATGGACAGGTTGGATTTGATGCTATATCGGCAGCTGTAGCTCCCTGCATCTCTCTGGCTCACATTGTGGATGGAAAATTGAGCCACATCCTCTGGGGGATCTTTGCCCTGCCGTACTTCTGGGTCTCCAGCTTTATACAGAAGGACCCTCACTCCCCGACACCGATACTCACACCGGATGGTCATGGCTCCCCCCGGGGCGACCCCCCACTTGGGTACAGGGAGATGTTGGGTTTGGGTGAAGTGATCCAATGAAGTGAGCTGTAGCTCACGATAGCTTATGCTCAAATAAACTGGTTAGTCTCTAAGGTATCACAAGTACTCCTTTTCTTAGAAGAAAGTAAGTTACCAAGCAAAATAAAACAAAACACCCAAGTCAAAGCCTAATACATTTAAGAAACTGAATACAGGTAAATCTCACCCTCAGAGATGTTCCAATAAGTTTCTTTCCCAGACTAGACTCCTTCCTAGTCTGGGCCCAATCCTTTCCCTGGTACAGTCCTTGTTAATTCCAGCAGATATCTTAGGTGAAAAGCAGGGGATTCAACATGACTGAGACCCACTTTGTTCTGTTCCTTTAATAGCTTTGGCAGAAGGCAGGAATCTTTGTCTCCTTCAAAATGGAAAAGCATCCGGTTAAAGATGGATTTCAGTTCAGGTGACATGATCACATATCCTGTGAGACTTCATTACCCGTTTGCTGGCACACAGGTATACAGGAAGTCTTACAAGTAAACTGAGCCATTTACAACCAGTTGTCCTGGTGAATGGGAGCCATCAAGATTCCAAACCACCATTAATGGCCCACACTTTGCATAATTACAATAGGACCTCCGAGTTATATTTCATATTCCTAGTTTCAGATACAAGAATGATACATTCCTACAAATAGGATGGCCTCACTCAGTAGATTATAAGCTTTGTAATGATACCTGACAAGAAAACTTTTGCATAAAGCATATTCCAGTTACATCATATCCACACATATACAAATATTTTTATAAAAATATGGAGTGCAATGTCACACCAACCCCGTTTCCTCCCGGGTTGGGGGTTCAGCCAGGGGAGGGGCGATGGAGTCGAGGTCCCTCTCTCCGGCCGCTCTGCTCAGGACGTCTCCGCAGATCAGGGCCCAGACGACCTTGGGGGAATAGGAGACGGGGGCTGGCAACCAGGAGGGTGAAGCAAGTCTCTTTCTTTAAGGCCCCCAAAGGGTGGTGGGTGGCACAGCCCGTCCCCGCAATATTTTATCCACCAATGAGGCCTCTTTTCCAACACCCCAATTTTGGGTCACGGATTTCTGCTCCCCCCTTTCTCCTGTGTCCCAGGTGGGCCCCAGCCTGGCCCATGGGTTCTGTCTGGCAGCTGCTCGGGTTGGACTAATCCTGTCTTTGTGTCTCGCCAACTTTCCCCCCAACCTCCATTCCTCCAGGTTCTCGTGACGCTGCCGGAACTTCTCACTCACCTTCGTTGGCTGCAACATTAGGGGACATTTGGAGGCTCTGGTATCACAGCCACAAGCTGTGGTGGAGAGATTTGGGGGGCAGAGGAGCATGAAGCTCTGGGGGTTTGTACAATAGAAATACAGGGAGGGGGAGGTCTAGGGAGAAAGGGGGGACAGAAAAGTGGCTGGGGGACCCCGCTGCAGATAGAGGAGGGGGACAGACACCAGGGATGCAGTAAGTGCAGTTATTCCAGCGCCAGGGCCAGATGCAGCCCCCCCACACACAGGGGACTGGGGGCTCTGTCTAGGGATGCTGCGGGGAATGGGATTTTGTGGGATGCAGGGAGGGGCCCAGCTCAGAACTGGGCGATGAGCCCTGGTGGTCCTGGGGGATTTAACTAGCCAGCTGCGGGTTGGGAAAGCGCTAGGGCCTAACGCACCCTGCCCAGTGAGGTCCTGGATGGATGGGGGACAACAGCGGGTGTCTGAGAAGGAGGCCATAACTGGGGGTGGCCAGTTTAGACTAGATGGGGACCCCCAGGCAGGAGCTGGCTGCTAAGCTGCAGGTGGCAAGTGGGTGGGGTGACTGTGGCTGTGAAATGCCGGGTGCCCAGCCCCAAGGAAAGGGAGCAGGCAGCGCGGGCAGTGCTGGGAATCCGGCCGGGAAGGGGCTAGTTTTCGAGTGCCCGGCTCCCCAGTGCTCTGGGCTCCCCGCAGATGCAGGTGGTGCCTTCCCCATGCTGAGCCCTGCTTCGTCCCTGCTCCCCACTGGCAGCCCTGGGCAGAACCAGCCTGGCTGGGCCAGCGAGTGCGACCCCATCACCCTCCAGGGGCTGCTCCGTAGGGAGTCCAATGTGCCCAGCCCAGGGGCAACTCCTCTAGCTGGTACTGCATGCGCTCGTGCTCACGGTGTGACGGGTTCAGTCAGAGAGACACCCTTCGGACTGCCACCTGAAGTGCTGAGATTACCTCTGAGCCGTTTTCAACTGCCACCTTGAGACTCCAGAACCCTGCCTTGTTGAGACAGACACACTAGTCTGCTGCAAACACAGACCCAGGTCTGGCCCACGCCCCCAAAGCTGGAGGCTTTAACCAAACCCCGCTCAGCAGGTCACCTATCTCCAGCACCCAGACACCCAGCGCCCAATGGGATCCAAACCCCAATTAAACCCATTTTACTCTCTATAAAGCTTATACAGGGTAAACTCATAAATTATCCACCCTCTATAACACTGATAGAGAGATATGCACAGCTGTTTGCTCCCCCAGGTATTAATCACTTACTCTGGGTTAATTAATAAACAAAAGTGATATTATTACGTATTAAAAGTAGGATTTAAGTCATTTCAAGTAATAACAGTAAGTTACCAAGCAAAATAAAACAAAACACGCAAGTCTAATCCTAAGGCATTAAGAAACTGAAGACAGGTAAATCTCTCCCTTAGAGATGTACCAATAAGCTTCTTTCCCAGACTAGACTCCTTCCTAGTCTGGGCCCAATCCTTTCCCCTGGTACAGCCCTTGTTAGTTTTAGCTCAGGTGGTAACTAGGCGATTCCTCATGTCTGGCAGCCCCCTTTGTTCTGTTCCACCCCCTTTTATAGCTTTGGCCAAAGGCGGGACTCTTTTGTTTCTCTCTCTGGGTTCCCACCCCTCCTTCTAAATGGAAAAGCACCAGGCTTAAGATAGATTCCAGTATCAGATGACATGGTCACATGTCCCTGTGAGACCTCCTTCTTCATTACCCACATGCTGTCCCCATGTCCACAAGAAGGCTTGCAGGTAAATAAACCATCTACAGCCAATTGTCCTAGTCAATGGGGGCCATCAAGATTCTAAACCACCATTAATTGACTTCAGAGTTAACGTCATATTTCGAGTTTTAGATACAAGAATGATACCTGCATACAAATAGGATGACCACACTCAGTAGATCATAAGTTTTGTAATGATACCTTCCAAGAGACCTTTTGCTTAAAGAATATTCCAGTTACATTATATTTACACTCATAAGCGTATTTCCATAAACATATGGAGTGCAGTGTCACACATGGCATTGGGGGTTCAATCCTGGGGAGCTGCTGTCAGGTCGGCAGCTGTTTTGGGGTGGGGATTCTCTGAGGCAGGGGTATTTGGGGGCAGGGGGGTTTGTACTGGCATCTCGGTCCCCCGAGGGGAAGCGGCTCATCCCCCGAGGAGATTCTCTTTCCTGCACGGCCGGATCCATACTCCTGGGGGCACAGAGAGACGGCTGGTTAGAGGGGCCCGTGTCACCATGGGCCCAAGTCCTGGGGGGAGCAAGGGGCTCAGAAGGGTGGGGTTACCTCACCTAGGGCACCTCCCTCGGGCGGCTGTAATAGGCCTCAGCCGGGATCAGGCCCTTGACGAGCAGGACCATGGCGCTCAGCACCAGGCGGGCGATGTTGGCGTAGGTGAAATCCTGGTGTCCCGGGGGGGCTGCTGCAGAGGGAAGGGGAGAGTCACTTGGCAGCTGAGATGGGGAGATCAGCAGCTCGCTCTGCCCCAGGAGTGGAGCCCCCAACACCCCGTCCAGCAGGTCCAGCCCAGCCCCCCTCTGGGGGTCTCCCAGGTGCTGCGGCTCTGAGATCTCCCCAGGGCCGGACCCCTCAGGTGAGGCCATGTCCTGCTGCCCCAGGGGGCTGAGCCTCAGCTTCCCCGATGAAGGGGGCTCCCGGGTGGACGAACTGCCCCTGAGACACCCGGCACCCCAGGACCATGCCAGGGGATGGGGACAATCAGAGCCTCAGGGTCTTAGCCCCCCACAGCAGGAAACCACCCCAGCTCCCTGTCCCCATAGGACCCCTCTGTCCACCCCCACAGGTGCCTCTGCCCCGGCCTGTCTGCTGTGCATTGAGCCCATCCCCGGGGTATCTCAGCTACTGCCAAACACAGCCAGGCAGAGCGTGCGGGGGGAGGCTGGAACATCACCCGCTGCCCCCCACAGTCGGGTGGTGCCCAGGGCCCTGGGGACCAGGGCGCAGACAGAGGCTACAGAACATCTATTGGGGAGAGGGTCAGGGGGTACCATAGACCCCCAGTGGGGGGAGGGGAAGGAAGAACCAAAGGAATTCTGGGTAATCCTCACTCCTATTGCCAGGGGGATCTCATGTGGCCCAATAATGAGGGGTTATTGCCCCAGGATTCTGGGCCCAATTTCACAGCCCAGTCCCCCAGATACTGTCCCTCCCCTGGGATGCCCCAGCAAATTCCTGGCTGCGATCTGCAGAGCAGGAGGCATAAGAGGAGCTGTGGGTCCGGGGTTGCCCCTCCCCCTGATATCTCAGCCCCACCCACCCCTGGGCACCACGACCTGTTTCCACAATAATTGCCCCCCACCCCGGACCCAGGACCCAATCTCCTCTGTGGGTCCCAAGAACAGGAGCAACACAGGGGAACATCCCCCTGGGAAAAGCCCCCTTCTCTGCAGCTCCCCCTGGGGGAAGGGATCCCAACTCCCTCTGCCCCAAATCTCCAGTGACCGCTGCTCACCCCTGGCCGGGGAACCCCCAAGTGACTCTGTCCCGGCTGCACGGATGGGTGTCCCCTCTGCTGGGCCCAGGGCTCAGGGCAGACCCTGGTTCTGAGCGTCCCATCAGTGCGAAGCCCCGAGGGATCTGGCTGGGTGTGGGGCTGGGATCGGGGACGTAGAGCCGGGCCCCTCACCTGCTACCACCAACTGCATGGGGTCGCTGGGCTGCGAGGAGATGAAGGGCTCTGATGGGGGCCGGTAGCTGCAGCTGTAGTTCCCTCCGTGCTGCCGGCCCACGGTGGGGATGTGGAACTCGGCCCCGTCCCCAGCAGGGTCCATGTGTCGTGGCGGGTTCAGGTCTCCAGCCTTGTGCAGGAAGAACCTCACGTCCCGGCGCTGCCCCTGACACCGGATGGTGACGTTTGCCCCTGGGGCGGTGACCCCAGTGGAGCTCAGAGAGATGGAGGGTCTGGGTAAGCTGGGATCTGAGCACGGGAGGCAGGCTGTGAGAAGAAGACCCGGGCACCCACCCAGCCCCGTACTCCCTGGCAGGCCCCAGCCACAGGCAGATCCAGGGCCCAGGGCAGAGATTCTCTCCCAGATCCCAGAGTCCCCACACCCAGAATCCCGGCCCTGTGAGCTGGGATCCCGGCCCCACAGATACCGAGCCACGGCTCCCTAGTGCTTGGGATCCTCCTATGCCCTTTTGTGACCCCTGCCTTGTTTACTGCATCTGGCCTGCCCTGGACACACAGCGACTCACGGGCTTGTCTCCGGGGCCCAGCACGACAGGGCCTGAGCCCCACACAGAAAGGGAGTCACCTTGCCAACTCCCCGGGAGGCAGGGAGGCGTCATTATCCCCATTCTACACAAGGGGAAACTGAGGCACAGACAGATTCACTTTGTTAGTGAGCTCCCAGGGGCAGGGACCGTTTCTTCACTCTGTGTTTATGCAGCGCCTGGCACAAAGGGGCCCTGACCATGGCAGGGGCCCTACATGCTCCCCCAACACAAGGGATCCAGCGTTATTGAGGCCAGCGTTTGCAGAGGTCTCCACTAACTGTGGGTGTATCGGTTTCTGGCACTTGGCCTGAGGTCCCCCAAGATTGAGGCCCTTTTGAAGGACACTTTTGAAAATCATGACATGCTCCCATCACACATGCGCCAGGAGCTCGGCCAGATCTCCTGGGTCCCAGCCCAGCACTGTGTCCACCAAGCCACCACTTCCCCTGCAGCCCCTGCCTCATTCAGCTCTGGCCGGGGCACTGCCTGGGGCAGGGCCTGGAGAACAGAGCGGAGGGGATCACAGGATTAAATAGTGACTCATGGCTCCTACCCACAAGGGGCAGCGTTAAAGTCACCTCCCTGCCCCAAGTCTCCAGGTGCTGCTGCTCCACGGGGGGAGGGATAGCTCAGTGCACTGGTCTGCTAAACCCAAGGTTATGAGTTCAATCCTTGAGGGGGCCATTTTGGAATCTGGGTCAAAAATTGGGGATTTGGTCCTGCTTTGAGCAGGGGGTTGGACAAGATGACCTCCTGAGGTCCCTTCCAACCCTGATAATCTATGATTCTATGACAGGCATCCCGTCAGGCCTCAGGGCAGAGCCTGGCCCTGAGCGTCCCATTAGCACCTGTGAGGGTCTGGCTGGGGCTGGGAATGGGGATGCCGAGCCAGGCCCCTCACCTCTCACCACCAGCTCAACGGGGTCGCTGGGGGACCACCTGGCGAAAGGCTTTGATCTGCTGTGATAGGAGCAGCTGTAGCTCCCGCCGTCCTCCCGGCGCACGTTGATGATGGGAAACACAGCCTCAAACCCGTTCGGATCCACAGGTGGGAAATGGCGTCCCTCTTTATTCAGCACGAACTGCATGCCCTGGCGCTGCCCCCGACACCAGAAGGAAACGGCTCCCCCCAGGGAGACCCCCCCGCTGGGGATCAGGGAGATGCTGGGTTTGGGGTAGCTGGGCTCTGCAGGGGGAAGTAGACAGGCCGTGAGACGCAGACCCCGTCGCTCAGTCCTGGGGCCCATCCTCACCACGCAGCCTCAGTGGTGGTTCAGACCTGGCAGCCCTGGGGACGGGCTCCTGGATGCCTTTCCACAGGGGCCCAGAGTTTCCTCTGAGCCCTTGGCTAACAGCATGAGACATGGAGCAACCCCAGCCCCTGGGGGCCCAAAGCTCTGTCTCCTAGCAGGAGTCAGGCCAGGCCAGTGTCACGCAGTCCCCGGGCCATGCTCTGGACCTGCTCCCCATAAAGCCAGGCAGGACTCTGGGGAAGTCTCCTCTCTGGGAGCAGCCTGTCTGCAGGACACACAGCTCCCACCTTCCTGGGTCTGACCTCAAAGCATTCAGCATCCTCTACCCCTCCGTGCGCTTCCCACAGCGAGTCCGCTCAGGCGGGGATCCTGGGGAAGCCAGAGGGTCCTGCCCCCCAACTTCGCAGTCAGACGTGACTCTCAGCCAGCCAGTAAAACAGAAGGTTTATTAGACGACATGAACATGGTCTAAAACAGAGCTTGTAGGTGCAGAGAACAGGACCCCTCAGCTGGGTCCATTTTGGGGAACAGTGATCCAGACAACCGCGTCTGCCCTTCACTCCATGTCCCCAGCCAGCCCCAAACTGAAACTCCCTCCAGCCCCTCCTCCCACTTTGGGCTTTGTCCCTTTCCCGGGCCAGGAGGGCACCTGATTCTTTTGTTCTCCAGCCCTTTAGCTCTCACCTTGCAGGGGGGAAGGGCCCAGGCCACCAGTTGCCAGGAAACAGGGTGTCGGCCATCCTCTGTGTCCAGACTCCTGCACACACCTGCCCTCTAGGGCTCTGCAATGATCACACACCCTTACCCCACCCCCTAGATACTTAAGAACTGCACAGGGGAAACTGAGGCACCCCCACACTATTCAGAGGAACCATTAAGAACAGTCCAACTTCGTCACATCTCTCCCCCCTTCGAGATCGAACTGAGCGGGGTCACTTTAGCCGGTGACCTGGGGAAGTTTGAAACCACCAACGTTCCCATGGATGCCCCAGTACCTCTCCCATTCCTTGGTAGGAGTTACACCAGGCCCTTCCAGTTTCACGCCCTCCCTTACGGGGGTCGTCGATAGCACTTGCAGGCCGCATATGGGAAGGCTTATGCGGCCCGTGCCATTTGGCCACCCCAAAACCCCAGGGGGTCAAACTGGGATTGGGTCTTCTCCCAGCGCTCCAGTCTGGAGGGCTGCAATTTGGGTTCTCCTGGTTAAGAGCCCCCATCTTGACCTGGGCCATATACTGTTTACTTACAGAGCTAGCATGGAGACATCCCTCTCTCAACAACCTTGTCTCCCCAACAAGCTGGCCAAACACAGCCACTTGCTTAGAGGACTCTTTAACTTTCTTAACAGCTTTCACTCCATCTGAGACCTTCTCAAAGCTCTCCACACTGGATCCTTCAACAGGAAAGTCAGTGGATCCATTCACAACAGAAAATTTCGGGCTGTTAGGAACTGAAACTTTCTTGATTAAATCACTTTCACACCCTTCAGTGGCAGTAAACTGCTTGCAAAGACTCCATGAGGATTCCTTTCCCGAGGGGCTTTTCTATGGAACAATTCACCCCTCACAGAAATTCCGCTCTTATCCTCTTCACCTAGGGCTTGCTCTAGAGAAACACTTTCCTGAGCAACAACAGACTCTTTCTGGGTCTCCCTTACATCCAGAATTACCTCTGGCCCATCTGGCGGATTCCTACACAATCCCCTTTCAGGCAAACTAACAGACTTCCTAGATAACAGGTCAGAAGCATTCTCCTTCCCTTTGCCACACACAAGTTCAGGAATCTTTTCCTTCTTGCTACAGGTTTCCGCACCATAAGTAGGTAACACAATCACATCACCTTCATGCTCTCCTTGTGCCCTGGCTAGGATCTCACCCTGATTAGACAGAGTTGCTACACCCTTTCCCAACAACACACTAGCAACAGGCAAAATACAAGCACCAGAATTGTCTGGCCTCTGGGATTTTGCATAGACACTAACTGGATGTGACCTAGTTAGAGGGCCATTCTCCCGAGCAGACACAAACTTAGGACCATTCCCTTCCTGGGTGTTAGCTGAATCCAGAACCAACTCTGAGACAACTGCACAACCCTCAATCATCATAGGCTGCAAGGCCCCTTTTGTCTGCTCCACAGACAAAGAAGAGCAGGACACACTTTCTTCTTTACCAGACACACAGCTTGGGATCTCTTTCCCCTTGTCCCAGCACACAAGGCTGGTCACAGACAACTGCTTGGAGATCAGCGTAGCTCCCTCCATAGGCAAGTCAGTACCCCTGACAGACACAGGCACGTTTCCTTCACTGTCACAATTCTCCACCCAGGTAACACTCATCTTCCACTCTCCTCGCCTTCCCACCCTGCTGACTAGACACAGCCATCAGCTCACAATGCTGCCTAGGCTCATCCAGACTTTCTTTACCAAGCACCTTGCCACTCCCAACAGATCCCCTGCCCTGCCTGTGTCTCCCCCCACTCAGCTGGGGTCTCAGCTCCCACTGTGCTCAAGGCTGCCCTTGCTGTCCCAGTGGGGGTAGGCAGTGAGCTCGCTGCTTTCCTCACTGCATCAGAGCCAGCCTGAGTCCCCCCCTCCCGCGGCTCCGGCATGCAAGAGGGGCAGGGAGCATCTCTCTGTCCCACCCAGCCCCAGGGGTCTTGTGTGATGATGTGACGCAGCAGGGAGGGGGGATGTACTGCACCCCGTGAACAGCGCTTCCTACAGTAAGTGACTGGGGAACAGTAAAACGAAGGGGGATTGACGGGGACCAGGCGTGCTGAAGATTCAGAGAGAGACGGTTTCAGGGGGCGGTTAACCCCTGGGAGTGTGTGACCAGAGAAGGACTTTTGCACTAACAGGGTCCCCCGGGAGATTGCAGGGAGCGGTCCCAGGGGCGGAGGAGTCTGCAGCTCAACCCTGGCAAAGAGGTGGTGACCTCAAGAAGGACTGGCACACTAGGGGTTTTTCCTGGAAACCGTAGAAAGCTGCTGAGGCCTGCGAGTGGCCAGCAAGGAGATGTAAGCTATATGCCTTAAGAGCGACCTGGTGGAGCTGTGTGGTGGAGCTCTGCATCCCTGGAGCGGAGGCGGCTGGAATGGGAGAGGGAGATGAAAATGAGGGAGCTGGAGGATCATGAAAAACAACGTCAACATGAGCAGGAGGAGAAGGAGCGGGAACGTCAGGAGAAGGAGCGGGAGCGTCAGGAGAAGGAGAGGCAACGTAGGCATGAGCTGCACACTGGGAGGTCCACCAAGGAACAGTTGATTGCCCAGTTGGAGGAGCGGGATCGCCTGGATGACCCGATCCCTGTCCCTGAGGGAAGCTGCCCGGAGGATGCAGCGTGGGCCCTGGGGCCTGACCGGGCTGGGAGGGGTCAGACTGCTGCCGAGGACATCCCGAGACCCTTCCTACCTATGCCTGGGAAAGGGGTTGGGGGAAGCCCGGCGAATACCGAGGGCACCCTGACCCCGGCAGCCAGCAGGGGATCCTGCCGGCAGAGCTCCCCATCCCTGCCCTGGAGGCGGCTGGAATGGGAGAGGGAGATGAAAATGAAGGAGCTGGAGGATCATGAAAAACAACGTCAACATGAGCAGGAGGAGAAGGAGAGGGAACATCAGGAGAAGGAGCGGGAACGTCAGGAGAAGGAGCGGGAGCGTCAGGAGAAGGAGACGCAACGTCGGCATGAGCAGGAGGAGAAGGAGAGGGAATGTCAGGAGAAGGAGAAACAAAGACAGCATGAACTGGAGCTGGCCAGGCTGAGGAGCAGTGGGGCCCCGGCTGCGGTGAGTGCGGGGGGACCCAAGACGGCAAGGAGCTTTGATAAGTGCTTCCTGGCCCAGCGGAAGGAGGGGGAGGACATAGATAGCTTCCTGACGGTCTTTGAGAATGCCTGCGAGATGCACAGGGTTGACCCTGCAGACAGGCTCCAGTTTCTCACCCCCTTACTGGACCCCAAAGCCGTGGAGGTGTACAGCTGAATGACAGGGGCGGAGGCAGGGGACTACGAACTGTTCAAACAGGCCCTGCTCCGTGAGTTTGGGCTGACCTCCGAGATGTACCAGAGAAGGTTCTGGAGTCAGCGTAAAACGCCTGAGGTCACCTACCTACAACTGGTCAACCGGATGCAGGGATATGCCCACAAGTGGACAGCTGGGGCTCAAGCTAAAGAGGACCTGCTTGACCTAATCGTACTGGAGCAACTGTATGAACAGTGCCCTTCCGACCTGAGGCTGTGGCTGGTGGACAAAAAGCTCGAGAACCCCCAGCACGCAGGGCAGCTGGCCGACGAGTTTGTGAACAGTCGGTCAGGGGGTAGCAGGGAGGAGTCCCAAAAGAACAGGCCCCCCACGATGCAGAGAGAGAGTCACCATGGGGCCTCCCAGCGGGGAAATAGGGAGAACCCCCTCCCAAGGGGAATGCCTGGTGTCGGCACCCTCTAACCCGCTCGAGGGGACCAACGTGACCTGAGCTGCTATCACTGTGGCCAGAGAGGTCACGTACGGACCCACTGCCCCGGGCTAAGGGACAGACTGAGCAGACCCAACCTACCCAGGGTTAAATGGGGAGGGACTCAGCTGGACGAGGGGAAGACGACCCAGGAAAGGGGGGCTACCAGTTTACCACCTGCTCCGGAGGGAAGACTACCCCAGGCCAGCTCCTCCACAGGGCTGGAGGCTCTGGACTCAGGGTGCTCGGTTTACAGGGTGGGCGCGGGGCTGTCCCTCCAGAGAGAGTGCCTTGTTCCCCTGGGGGTGGATGGGAGGAAGGTCAATGGATACTGGGATACGGGCGCGGAGGTGACGCTGGCCCAGCCCGAGGTGGTGGCCCCAGATAGGGTGGTGCCCAACACCTACCGGACCCTGAGGGGGGTGGGAGGGACCCCATTTAAGGTGCCCGTGGCAAGGGTACACCTGAAATGGGGGGCCAAGGAGGGCCCCAAGGATGTGGGGGTACACCACCATTTGCCCACTGTTTTGATGGGGGGAGAGGCCAAGCAAGCCCCAGACCACCCTGGTTGTGACCCGTAGCCAGAGCCGGTGATAGGCACTGCACCCCAACCTTGGGGAAGGTACCACACCGGAGGCGCAGGACCCTACCCTGGTGGGGAGGGAGCGCCGAGGGGCACGGCTGAGAGAGGCTGAGGCCTCAGACCTGGCCACTGAGGGGGAACCGGGCCCCATCCCTTCCCCAGCTGCTGACTTCCAGGCCAAGTTGAGGAAAGATCCCTCCTTGCGGAAGCTCAGGGACCTGGCCGACCTCAGTGTGGGACGGACCATGAGGAGAGGTTGCCAGAAGAGGTTTCTGTGGGAGAAGGGGTTCCTGTACCGAGAGTGGGCTCCCACAAGGGAAGTGGAGTCCTGTGGGATCAGGAGGCAGCTGGTGGTCCCCCAGAAGTATCACCGCAAGCTACTGTACCTGGCCCATGACATCCCCCTCGCAGGGCACCAGGGAATCCGGCGCACCCTGCAGAGGTTGCTACAGAACTTTTACTGGCCCGGGCTCTTTACCACTATCCGGCAGTATTGCCGATCCTGTGACCACTGTCAGAGGGTGGGGAAGGCCCGGGACAAGGGGAAAGCAGCTTTGAGACGTTTACCCATCATAGAGGAGCCTTTCCAGAAGGTGGCCATGGACATCGTGGGGCCTCTGAGCAAGACGACCTGGTGGGGGAAGAAATACATGCCCTCTACCCCGAGGCAGTGCCCTTAGCTTCCATTGAAGCAGACACTGTGGCAGATGCGCTCCTGACCATTTTCAGCCGAGTGGGGTTCCCCAAGGCAGTCTTGACAGACCAAGGCTCCAACTTCATGTTGGCCTTGCTCCGGTGCTTGTGGGAGAAATGTGGGGTCCGGCACAACTGGGCCTCAGCTTATCACCCCCAGTCCAATGGGCTGGTGGAGAGGTTCAATGGGATGCTAAATATGATGCTGAAAACCTTTATGAACCAGCAACCGCAGGATTGGGACAAGTACTTACCTCACCTGCTGTTCGCGTATAGGGAGGTGCCCCAGGATTCTACCGGATTTTCGCCTTTCGAACTGTTATATGGAAGAAGGGTGAGGGGCCCCCTGGACTTGATGAGAGATGAGTGGGATGGGAAGGCCACTCCCGATGGAGAGTCAGTGGTGGAGTATGTCCTGATCTTCCGAGAGAGACTGGCTGAACTCATGGGGCTGGCCAGGGAGACTCTGGCCAGAGCCCAGAAGAAGCAGAAGGTCTGGTATGATGGCACGGCGCGGGCCCGTGCCTATGCCACCGGGGATCAGGTGATGGTTCTCATCCCCATGAGAAAGAAGAAACTACAGGCCACCTGGGAGGGCCCTTTCAAGGTTGTCAAGCAGCTCAATGAGGTAAACTATGTGGTGGAGCTGTCGAACCGGGCGCACCACCGGCGGGTGTACCATGTGAATATGATGAAGCCATATTATGAAAAGGGGAATGTGGTGGTGGCCGTGTGTGGACATTGGGAGGAGCAGGGAGATGACCCTTTAGTAGATTTATTCCCTGGGACCAGAGCTGGTTCGCCCCTGGAAACAATTCCCCTCTCGGATCAGCTAACCCCTGCCCAGCAAGCTGAGGTCAGGGGGGTGCTGCATCCCTACCGACAGCTGTTTTCCAACCAGCCTGGACGCACTAATCTGACTGTCCACCGGGGGCAGACAGGGTCGCACCCACCGATAAGATGCTCCCCCTTCCGAGTCACAGGGAAAACTGCTCAGGACCTGGAAAGAGAGGTCAGGGACATGCTGGCTTTGGGGGTGATCCAGCCATCTGCCAGCCCTTGGGCCTCGCCGGTGGTGCTGGTCCCCAAAAAGGACGGGTTGCTTCGGTTCTGTGTGGGCTATCGGAAGCTCAATGCCATCACTGTATCTGATGCCTACCCCATGCCCAGGCCTGACGAGCTCCTAGACAAGCTGGGAGGAGCTTGATACCTTAACACCATGGACCTTACAAAGGGCTACTGGCAAGTGCCGCTGGATGCAGTTGCCCGGCTGAAATCGGCCTTTATCACCGCTCTGGGGCTCTGTGAGTTCCTGACCCTGCCTTTCAGCCTCAAGGGAGCGCCCGCCACCTTCCAGCGCCTGGTGGACCAGGTACTGAGGGGGATGGAGAGTTTTGCCATGGCGTATATTGATGACATCTGTGTCTTTAGCCAGACCTGGGAGGACCACGTGTCCCAGGTTAGACAAGTGCTGGACCGACTCCAGGGGGCTGGGCTGACTGTAAAAGCAGAGAAGTGCAAGGTGGGGATGGGTGAAGTATCTTACCTGGGCCAACGGGTGGGGAGCGGCCGCCTAAAGCCAGAACCAGCCAAGGTGGAGGTGATCAGAGATTGGCCCGCTCCCCACACCAAAAAGCAGGTCCAAGCCTTTATTGGGATGGCAGGATACTACCGAAGATTTGTGCCCCACTTTAGCGCCATAGCCACCCCCATGACTGAGCTATGCAAGAAGGGGAAGCCAGACAAGGTGGTCTGGACCGAGCAGTGCCAGGAGGCTTTCCGGGCACTGAAGAAGGCTCTGGTCAGTGGCCCAGTTCTGGCAAACCCAGACTTTGACAAGCCCTTTGTGGTGTTCACCGATGCCTCAGACACGGGACTGGGGGCGGTGTTAATGCAGGAGGATGAAAAGGGGGAGAGACACCCCATCGTGTACCTGAGCAAGAAGTTGCTACCCCGGGAGCAACACTATGCGGCCGTGGAGAAGGAGTGCCTAGCCATGGTGTGGGCCCTCAAGAAACTAGAGCCCTATCTCTTCTGGCGACACTTCACCGTCTACACCGACCACTCTCCCCTGACCTGGCTGCACCAGATGAAAGGAGCCAATGCCAAGCTCCTGAGATGGAGACTGCTCCTGCAGGATTACGACATGGACGTGGTCCACGTGAAGGGAAGTGCCAACCTGATAGTGGATGCGCTGTCTCGGAGAGGGGCCCCGAATTTCCCCACGTCACTGGTCACAGTGACCCCGGTCAGTTCAGTCTCGAAGGGGGGAGAGATGTGATGATGTGGGGCAGCAGGGAGGGGGGAGTGTCGACCTGGGAATGTGCCCTTGGGATGGGAGACCTGAGAGCCTGTCACCTGAGCCAGGAGGGGGTTGGGGCCAGGTGACACCTCTGCCCAGGAATGTGAAGACAGGCTGCAGGAGAGAGCCGGCTGGGTGGGTTTAGTTTCAATTTGGGGCTGGGTGGAGGAACACAGGGGACCCCAGGGCTGAGGTCTAAGCTCCCTGCTCCCCCAGAAGGACTTGACTGAGGGGTCCTGGGGGTACCCACAAGCTCTGTTTTGGACTGTGTTCCTGTTGTCCAATAAACCTTCTGTTTTACCCTGCACCCCAACTTCGCAGTCAGACGTGACTCTCAGCCAGCCAGTAAAACAGAAGGTTTTTTAGACGACAGGAGCATGGTCTAAAACAGAGCTTGTAGGTACAGAGAATAGGACGCCTCAGCTGATTCCATTTTGGGGGGCAGTGAGCCAGACAACCCCATCTGCCCTTCACTCCATGTCCCCAGCCAGCCCCAAACTGAAACTCCCTCCAGCCCCTCCTCCCACTTTGGGCTTTGTCCCTTTCCCGGGCCAGGAGGGCACCTGATTCCTTTGTTCTCCAACCCTTTAGCTCTCACCTTGCAGGGGGGAAGGGCCCAGGCCATCAGTTGCCAGGAAACAGGGTGTCGGCCATTCTCTGTGTCCAGACCCCTGCACACACCTAGGGCTCTGCAATGATCACACACCCTTACCCCACCCCCTAGATACTTAAGAACTGCATAGGGGAAACTGAGGCACCCCCACACTGTTCAGACGAACCATTAAGAACAGTCCCACTTCGTCACAGCCAGTCTCCAGGGTCCGTTCACTCCCTGGCTTCTCTGCTGGGAGGGCTGGGAGCCAGGTTCTCTCCCCACCTCTGGGAAGGGAGTGGGGTGACAGCAGGAGGGATGGGGTCCAGGACTCCTGGGTTCTGTGCACTGCACCACCTCTGACTTGTAGGGGTCTGTACAAGTCTCTACTACACACTGAGGTTTATAACTTTCAGCTCCGCCCGTCACCCCCTAACTGATATGTCGGCTGGGAAAGGCCCCCCCTGCTCTGCAGCTCCCCGGCCGGGCGTCCTCTCTGCTAGGCCCAGGGCTTTACACAGAAAGAACTTCAAGCCCGGGTACCGACCCTCACAACGGATGGTGATGCTTCCCCCGAGCGCCACCACCGTGCTGGGCCAGAGGGTGGGCGTGAGAAATTCTCACCCTACTTTCAACAAGAGAGAGGAGTTAAACAAGGGAGACACCCCACCCCTGCCTCCCTCCCGCCCCAGTTCAGTTCATCTGTCATTCAGCCTCTCTGGGAGTCTGTCCCCTACCAGGGATGGCACTGCCTGCCCATGGGGTTTGGGGACAGGGGGTTCACCGATACATAGCTCAGGACCCAGCTGCATGAGAGATCACCTGTCCCCCCGGCCCCACCTAAGGCCAGCCAGGGAGTCTGACCAGTGGCCCCCTGCAGCTCTGCCCCCCGCCTCGGGGTTGGAAATAGAGTCTGTGACTGGTGGGAGTCACACAAGACCCACCTTTCCCCAGGCCTTGGGAACAGGGGGCTGTGAGTGCAGGGTAGAAAGCAGTTGGGGGTCGATCTTGGGGCAGGGGTGGATCTGGGGGGTTCTCGCCCATGGCTGCTCTGACCGGGAACCTTTCGGTTCCCCGAGGGGATCTAGAGCCCACGGAGGGGCCCTGTTAGCGTTTGTATGAGCTGAAATAAATCCAGGTGTCCCCCCCGCCGATCCTCACAGCCTGGGCGGGGCAGAGCTTTGAACTAGTGAACGGTTCAAATCCTGGCTTCTTTGTCAGAGCCTGGGAGCCAGATTCGGCTCCTAGTTACTCCATGGGGTCGGGGCACAGGAGAACTGTGACGGGTCTTCACAGGGCGAGTTTGGGTTGTGTTTTGGGGAAGGTTCAGGGCTCGATTCCTCTTTTCCCCACCCCACGCATCCCCTCCCCCATCCTTCATGTTACCACCCTCCCCACAGACTGATACTCACCTCCCCACGCCACGCTGTGCCCCGCCAGCCAGCAGCCTGGAGAGAAAAGTGGTGTTAAGGGGTCACATCCCAGAGCAACTGCATCCTACACCCTGGTCTCAGATCCCCACCATGGCCACACGCCCTGATCTCAGATCCCCCCGCCCCCCATGGCCACACGCCCTGGCTGTCTCCGATACTCACTGAGGAGGATGACGGTGATAGCAGACGCCATGATGGGGCAGTGGGAGGCCCCCCAGCGCTGCCACCAACACCCAAGTGTCCAGCTCCACTCAGCCTGAGGCCCGAGTGCCAGCGGAATGAAGAACTGCGCCGGGGGCTGCAGCCCCAGGAAGCCGTTGATGCGCTCGGCCCCTTTCTTCCCCCATCAGCTGGTTTCTCTGCAATCTCCAGCCCAAATCGGCCGCTGTCAGAGCAAAGCCAGCTCCCTGCAACACCCAGCAAACCACATCCCCTCCTGCAGCTAGGCTCCCAGCCCCACAGACACAGCGTCTCAGCTCCCTCGTTATACCTCCTATATACCCTGAGATCCCCCAAGACTGGGGCCACCCCACAAGGAAGGACACTTTTGAAAACTGCCACAAACTCCCATCACACAGAGTCCAGTCTCTAGGGTCCATTCATTCCCTGGGTTCTTTGCTGGGAGGGCTGGGAGCCAACCCTCCCAGCGGATGGTGACGCTTCCCCCGAGAGCCACCACCCTGCTGGGGCTCACCCAGATGGTGGGTTTGAGAAATTCTCACCCTGCTGTCGACAAGAGACAGGAGTTAAACAGGGGAGACACAGCCCCCCGCTTCCCCTCCACCCCAATTCAGTCCATCCCTCGTTCAGCCTCTCTGGGAGTCTCTCCCCTACCCGGTTGGCACTGTCTGCCCATGGGGCTCAGGGCAGGGGGTTCACCCATACGTAGCTCAGGACCCGGCTGCATGAGAGATCACCTGCCCCGCCCCACCCCACCTGAGGCCAGCCAGGGAGCCTGACCAGTGGGCCCCTTGCAGCTCTGCCCCCCGCCCCGGAGTCGGAAATAGAGTCTGTGACCGGCGGGAGTCACACAAGACCCACCTTTCCCCAGGCCTTGGGAACGGGGGGCTGTGAGTGCAGGGGAGGGAGCTCTTGGGAGTGGATCTGCGGGGTTCTCCCCACGGCTGCACTGACCGTGAACGTGTCGGTTTCCCCTGCAGGAACAGAACCAGCATCTGTTGGGGCAGGGGAAGGAGCTGAAACACCAACACAGGGATCACCCCTCCACTCTCTGCAACCAGTGGAGGGTCAGCCACTGGGCCTATGGGGCCTGTGTGTCCAGGGGCCCTGGCCAAGTGGGGGCCCCTTTAGACAGGGGCGGCTCTACCAATTTTGCCACACCAAGCAGTCGCTGCCGAATTGCCGCCGAGCCTGGAAGAGCAGCGGAGCTGCCGCCCTTACTCCCCACTGGGCCCCTGGGCCGGGCTGTGGGGCAGAGCTTCTCCGGTCTTGGGGCCGCAGTTGGGGGGTGTCACGGAGTCCCCGGGCGATGCGCTGGAACTGCTTCCTACGAAGCCAGGCAGGACTGTGGGGAAGTCTCCTCTCTGGGAGCAGCCTGTCTGCAGGACACACAGCTCACCCGGCTTCCACCTTCCTGGGTCTGACCTCAGAGCATTCAGCCTCCTCTGCCCCTCCGTGTGCTTCCCACAGAGAGTAAGCCCAGGTGGGGTCCTCTGGGCTTTGTCCCTTTCGGGGCCAGGAGGGCACCTGAGTCCTTTATTCTCCAACCCTTTAGCTCTCACCTTGCAGGGGGGAAGGGCCAGGCCCTCAGGTGGCAGGAAACAGGGTGTTGGGCATTCTCTGTGTCCAGACCCCTGCACACACCTGCCCTCTAGGGCTCTGCAACGATCATACACCCTTATCCCACCACCGAGATACTTAAGAACTGCATAGGGGAAAGTGAGGCGCCCCCACACTATTCAGAGGAAACATTAAGAACTGTCCCGCTTCGTCACATCTCTCCCCCCTTCGAGATCGAACTGAGCAGGGTCACTTTAGCTGGTGACCTGGGGAAGTTCGAAGCCACCAACGTTCCCATGGATGCCCCAGCATCTCTCTCATTCCTTGGTGGGAGTTACACCAAGCCTTTCCCGTTTCACACCCTCCCTTAGGTCGGGGTTGGTCGATAGCGCTCGAAGGCCGCATGTGGGAAGGTTTATGTGGCCCGTGCCCTTTGGCCACCCCAAAACCCCTGAGGGTCAAACTGGGATTGGGTCTTCTCCCAGCGCTCCAGTCTGGAGGGCTGCAATTCGGGCTCTCTTGGTTAAGAGCCCCCATCTTGACCTGGGCCACATACTGTTTACTTACAGAACTAGCATGGAGACATTCCTCTCTCAAAAACCTTGTCTCCCCAACAAGCTGGCCAAACACAGCCACTTGGTTAGAGGACTGTTTAACTTTCTTAACAGCTTTCACTCCATCTGAGACCTTCTCAAAGCTATCCACACTGGATCTTTCAACAGGAAAGTCAGTGGATACATTCACAACAGAAAATTTTTGGCTGTTAAGAACTGAAACTTTCTTAATTAAATCACTTTCACACCCTTCAGTTGCAGTAAACTGCTTGCAAAGACTCCATGAGGATCCCTTTCCCTAGGGCTTTTCTATGCAACAATTCACCCTTCACAGAAATTCTGCTCTTACCCTCTTTACCTAGGGCTTGCTCAAGAGGAACACTTTCCTGAGGAACAACAGACTCTTTCCGGGTCTCACTTACATCCCCTTTCAGGCAAACTGACAGACTTCCTAGATAAAAGGTCAGAAGCATTCTCCTTCCCTTTGCCACACACAAGTTCAGGAATCTTTTCCTTCTTGCAACACGTTTCCACACCCTCAGTAGATAACACAATCAAATCACCTTCATGCTCTCCTTCTGCCCTGGCTAGGATCTCACCCTGATTAGACAGAGTTGCTACGCACTTTCCGAACAATACACTAGCAACAGGCAAAATACAAGCACCTGAATTGTCTAGAATCTAGGATTTTACATAGACACTAACTGGATGTGACCTAGATTCAGGGCCATTCTCTCGAGCAGACACAAACTTAGGACCCTTCCCTTCCTGGGCTTGAGCTGAATCCAGAACCAACTGTGAGACAACTGCACGACCCTCAACCATCACAGGCTGAAAGGCCCCTTCTGTCTGCTCCACAGACAAAGAAGAGCCGGACACACTTTCTCCTTTACCAGACACACAGCTTGGGATCTCATTCCCCTTGTCCCGGAACACAAGGCTGTTCACAGACAACTGCTTGGAGACCGGGGTAGCTCCCTCCATAGGAAGTCACAGGCACATTTCCTTCACTGTCCTAATTCTCCACACAGACATATAGGTTGGGGTTAGGAGTGGGAGCCTGTCCACCACCCCACCCATCTGGCTGACGGAGGGACAGCAATTTAGTGTCAAGGTTCCCTGCGGAACTGGACCCCCGGGGTCTACCCTCACTCCCCCCTGGGAGGTCCCCTAGGCCTCTCCACTGCCCCACCACCAGTTCATGCTGCTGCTGCTTCTGCAGCTCTTTCTCAGGCTCTCGCTGTCTCTCACAGTCCTCTTGCTCTCTCGGACTCAGCTCCAATCTCGTCCGTCTCCGATCCCCCGATGGGGAACCCGATCGTGAAGACCCTCGTCTGGTCGGGGACAGGAGTCTTGGGGATGTCTGGCTACCACTCCAGCTGCTCCCAGATCCTGCTGTAGCCCCATTTGGGGTCAGGAATCTGTTCCTTAGAGCGGTCATCCTCCTCCAGCTGCACGATTAACTGTGCCTTGGTGAACTTTCCAATGCTCAACCCTCTCTTTCTGCACAGGGTTACAATGTCCTTCTTAAGGAGACGGTGACAGGCCATCACTCTGCTCTTCCCAACTTGTTGTGGACTCACAGGCCTGTGTGCTCTCAGCTCCCCACGGTTTCCAGGGAGAACCCCTCCTGTGCCAGCCCTTCTCAAGGTCACCACCTCTTTGCCAGGGTCGACCTGCAGACTCCTACGCCCCTGGGACCGCTCGATGCAATCCCCCGGAGGACCCTGTTACTACAAAAGTCCTTCTCTCTCCCAGGGCCAAGCTGCAGGCTCCTCTGACCCTTACACTGCTCACCGCAGTCCCCAGAGGGACCCCATTACTGCACAGTCCTTCTCGCTGGTCACACACTCCCAGGGGTTAACCGCCCCCCGAAACCGCTCCTCTCTGAGCCTTCAGCACGCCTGGTCCTCATCAATCCCCCCTCGTTTTACTGCTCCCCAGTCACTTACTGCAGGAAGTGCCATCCATGGGGTGCAGTACATCCCACCTTTGCCACCAGTTGTCATGGAGACCCTGGGCGATGCTCTGGAACTGCTCCCCACGAAGCCAATCAGGACTCTGGGGAAGTCTCCTCTCTGAGAGCAGCCTGTCTGCAGAACACACAGCTCACCCAGCTTCCACCTTCCTGGGTCTGTCTTCGGAGCATTCAGCATCCTCTGCCCCTCTATGCACTTCCCACAGTGTGACGAAGTGGGACTGTTCTTAATGTTTCCTCTGAATAGTGTGGGGGTGCCTCAGTTTCCCCTATGCAGTTCTTAAGTATCTAGGGGGTGGGATAAGGGTGTATGATCATTGCAGAGCTCTAGAGGGCAGGTGTGTGCAGGGGTCTGGACACAGAGCATGGCCCACACCCTGTTTCCTGGCAACTGATGGCCTGGCCCTTCCCACCTGCAAGGTGAGAGCTAAAGGGTTGGAGAACAAAGGAATCAGGTGCCCTCCTGGTCCGGGAAAGGGACAAAGCCCAGAGGAGGAGTTGCTGGGGGGAGTTTCAGTTTGGGGCTGGCTGGGGACATGGAGTGAAGGGCAGACGTGGTTGTCTGGCTCACTGCCCCCCAAAATGGACCCAGCTGAGGGTTCCTGTTCTCTGCACCTGCAAGCTCTGTTTTAGACCACGTTCCTGTCATCTAATAAACCTCTGTTTTACTGGCTGGCTGAGAGTCACGTCTGACTGCGAAGTTCTGGGGCAGGACCCTCTGGCTTCCCAAGGACCCCGCCTGAGCGGACTCGCTGGGGGAAGTGCACGGCGGGGCAGAGGATGCTGAATGCTCTGAGGTCAGACCCAGGAAGGTGGAAGCTGTGTGAGCTGTGTGTCCTGAAGACAGGCTGCTCACAGAAAGGAGACTTCCCCATAGTCCTGCCTGGCTTCATGGGGAGCAGTTCCAGAGCATCGCTCAGGGACTCCATGACAACTGGTGGCAGAGGTGGGATATACTGCACCCCGTGGTCGGCGCTTCCTGCAGTAAGTGACTGGGGAGCAGTAAAATGAAGGGGGATTGACTGGGACCAGGCGTGCTGAAGATTTAGAGAGAGACGGTTTCAGGGGGCGGTTAACCCCTAGGAGTGTGTGACCAGAGAGAAGGACTTTTGCAGTAACAGGGTCCCCCGGGCGATTGCAGCGAGCGGTCCCAGGGGAGGAGGAGTCTGCAGCTTGACACTGGCAAAGAGGAGGTGACCTCGAGAAGGGCTGGCTGTCACGGAGTGTGGGGGAGTCCAGGCCCTGCACCCCTCTTCCTGGGATTCACTGAGACTCTCAGCCAGCCAGTAAAACAGAAGGTTTATTGGACAACAGGAACACAGTCCAAAACAGAGCTTGTGGGTACACCCAGGACCCCTTAGTCAAGTCCTTCTGGGGGAGCAGGGAGCTTAGACCCCAGCCCTGGGATTCCCTGCGTTCCTCCACCCAGCACCAAACTGAAACTAAACCCCCCCAGCAGCCTCCCTGCTGCAGCCTCCGTCCACATTCCTGGGCAGAGGTGTTACCTCCCGCTCCCCCTCCTGGCTCAGGTGACAGGCTCTCAGGTCTCCCGTCCCCAGGGCACATTCCCAGGTCAACACTCCCCCCTCCCTGCTGCGTCACATCCTCACACTGGCACACAAGGTGTTCTCCCTGGAAACTGTGGGGAGCTGAGAGCACACATGCCTGTGAGTCCACAACAACTTGGGAAGAGCGGACTGATGGTCTGTCACCATCTCCTTAAGAAGGACATTGTAACCCTGTGCAGAAAGAGAGGGTTGAGCATTGGAAAGTTCACCAAAGCACAGTCAATCGTGCAGCTGGAGGAGGATGACCGCTCTAAGGAACAGATTTCTGACCCCAAATGGGGCTATAGCAGGATCTGGGAGCAGCTGGAGTGGGAGCCAGGCATCCCCAAGACTCCTGTCCCGGACCAGACGGGGGTCTTCACGATCGGGCTCCCCATCCGGGGATCGGAGACGGACGGGATTGGAGCTGAGTCCGAGAGAGCAAGAGGACTGTGAGAGACAGCGGAAGCCCGAGAAAGAGCTGCAGAAGCAGCAGCAGCATGAACTGGCGGTGGAGAAGCGGAGAGGCCTAGGGGACCTCCCAGGGGGGAGTGGGGATAGACCCCGGGGGTCCAGTTCCGCAGGGAACCTCGAGACGAAATTGCTGCCCCTGGTTAAGGAGGGGGGGGATGTGGATGCCCACCTCACTGCCTTTCAGCAGGCTGGCGATTTGAACCAGGGGGACCCTGCGGAAAAGCCCTGATGTGTAGCTCCCTTGCTGGGTCCCAAGGCCATAGACTCCATCAGCCAGATGGGTGGGGAGGTGGACAGGCTCCCACTCCCGACGCCAACCTATATGTCTGTGTGGACTTTCCTGGGGCCAGGCCCCTTGGACCCCCAGTGGGAGCGGAAGGTGATGGTCAATGGGGAGACATTCCTGGGGTGGCGAGATCTGGGGACAGAGAGAACTGTTGTCAGGCCCCGGGTGGTGCAGCCTCAGATGCTGAGGGGCTGCGTGAGCTGGGTGAGGGTCCCAGGGATGAAGCCCCTCACCCTGCTATTGCCCAGATCCCTGTGCAGACCCAGGAGGGGTGGGGCTGGCCAGAAGTTGGGGTGCTCCAGGATACCAGCTGCGAGACCCTGTTGTGGGGTGACTGTGTCTCTTTGGGACAGGATCCAGGCCCTGGTCCGGTAACTGCCGAGGGTTTGAATTTGAATCCAGGGAACCAATCGGTGGAGAGGGAAATGGTCAGTGAAAATGCAGATGACCTGGCTGGCAGCAGGGAGGAGATGCTAGGCTTAGGCTACCTGCCTGCCTGTAACCAGCCCCATGGGGCTCCCCGACCCCCTTGCACACTGGAGAGGGGGCTCAGGCTGGCTCTGATGCAGTGAGGAAAACAGCGAGCTCGCTGCCTACCCCCTGGGCCCAGACTGCTCTGTGCCTCCCCAGTGCGGGGGCAGCCGGGGGACCATCCCTTGGGAAAGGCCCCCTGCTCTGCAGCTGCCCCTGGGGGCAGGGATTCCCCCTCCCTTGGCACCAAATCTCCAGGAGCTGCTGCTTCCCCCTGGCTGGGGAACCCCCCACTGACACTGTCCCTGCTCCCTGTCCGGGCGAGTCCTAGGGCTCTGGGCAGAGCCTGGCTCTGAGCATCCCATCTGGGTGCCGACCTTCTGAGGGTCCGGCTGGGAGCAGAGACGTGGAGCCGGGCCCCTCACCTGCTACCACCAGCTGCACGCGGTCACTGGGCTGCGAGGAGACGAAGGGCTCTGATCGGGGCCGGTAGCTGCAGCTGTAGCTCCCTCCGTGCTGCCGGGCCACGGTGGGGATGCGGAACTCGGCCTCGTCCCGAGCAGGGTCCATGTGTCGCGGCGGGTTCAGGTCTCCAGGCTTGTTCAGGAAGAACCTCACGTCCCGGCGCTGCCCCTGACACCGGATGGTGACGTTTGCCCCTGGAGCGGTGACCCCAGCAGGGCTCAGAGAGATGGAGGGTCTGGGTAAGCTGGGATCTGCGCACAGGAGACAGGCTGTGAGAGCCAGACCCGGGCACCCACCCAGCCCCGGCCTCCAGCTGCACAAGAGAAGAGCAAGGGAGGATTTGATAGCAGCCTTCAACTCCCTGAAGGGGGGCTCCAAAGAGGATGGAGTTGGGCTGTTCTCAGTGGGGGCAGATGACAAAAAAAGGAGCGATGGTCTCAAGTTGCCATCGGGGAGGTCTACATTGGATATTAGGAAAAACAATTTTACTGGGAGGGTGGTGAAGCACTGGAATGGGTTCCCTAGGGAGGTTGTGGAATCTCCATTCTTAGAGGTTTTTAAGGCTCGGCTTGACAAAGCCCTGGCTGGGATGATTTAGTTGGGGTTGGTCGTGCTTTGAACAGGGGATTCGACTGGAACCTCCTGAGGTCTCTTCGAACCCTGATCTTCTATGATTCTTTGATTCTGTGCTACCCCCAGTGACTCCGTCCCTGCTCCCCGGCCAGGTGTCCCCTCTGCGGGGTCAGGGCTCAGGGCTCAGGGCAGAGCCTGGCTCTGAGGGTCCCATTGGCACCGAGCCCCTGTGAGGGTCTGGCTGGGCTTGGGGCTGGGAATGGGGATGCCGAACCGAGCCCCTCACCTCTCACCACCAGCTCCACGGGGTCGCTGGGGGACGACACGGCGAACGGCTCTGATCTGCTGTGATAGGAGCAGCTGTAGCTCCCGCCGTTCTCCTGGTGCACGTTGGTGATGGGAAACACAGCCCCAAACCCGTCCGAATCCTCAGGCCTGGCCTCCCTCAGCACAGCACATCCAAGTGTGACCAAGTTGGGGGATTTTCTTGTTTTCTCCTTGTTTTTCAATGGTTTGCATGCAGAGGCCCTGGGACTCAGTTTCCCTGGATGTTACTGGTTTAACGAGGTGATGGGAGAGGGAGTTGGTTGGTACAGGGGACCTGCGAGGGAACTTGGGACGCCGGCCAATGGCTTGGAGAATGGAGACCCCAGCGATTGGTGACCAGGAGGCCCAGCTCAGGAGTTACTGCTGGGTTTGGCCAATGGGAGGACAATGGGCTGAGGAGAGAGGATCCTGGTAACCGGACCAGCCGGTTCCAGCCAGAGGGGCCAGAGGACAGAAGAGGGGAGAGGGGGCCCAGGTGACCCTGTTTACCTGGAGAGAAGACAATGGACAGAGGGGGGCTTGGGGCCGGTGAGATCAGATGCCCAGCTATGAAGCAGGGGGGCTCGGGGCTGGATAGAGGGAGCAGGCAGAGCCCACCTGGATGCAGGGGAGACTGGGATGTGCTGTGCTGAGGGAGGCCAGGCCTGAGGCCCGGAGAGTTTCCTGTGCTGGGTTCAGAAGCTCAATAAACCCTCCTGTGTTACGCTGGCTGAGAGTCGCTCCGGGCTAGAGATCAGGGGGGCGTTATTCCCTCTGGGAGTGGAGGCCCCGGGGCTCCAGACCGAGTGGACTCCCTGCGGGGACCCACAGCAGAGACAGGCGTGCTAAGGCTCAGAGAGGTGCAGTTCCAGGAGGTGGAGGGGCCTTACCCCACAGAGAGAGTGGACCCCCGAGAAGGGCTGTCGCACTGAAGGGGGTTCCCCCCAGGGACCGCATGGGGCCAAGAGTGGGCACCCCCTGGGAGTCCATGACTGGCCTCAATACCCCTGCTGCACTAGGGGGTGCTATGCTGCAGGGGAATGGGCTCAGTAGAGGGGCGTTCTCCCCTGGCCATCACTGCTGGCCCTGATACCCCAGTGCACTTGTTGGGGGCGCTGTGCTGCAGGGAATGGGGGCAGAGGTCACTAGGGGGCTCTTCCCTGGCCGTCAGTGCCGGCCCCAGTGCTAAGTAAAGTCCTGCAGAGAGAAATCCTACAAAACCCTGTGCAACAATTACAGCCGTGGCCTTCTTCACATCCTCCCCGGTGTTCTCGGCTCCGATGGGCCTCTCAGTAGACAAGCGTCGCTAGCGGGATGGTTCCTGCTGGGCTTTCCCTTGGGTCTTCCCTCTTTGATATTGTAGCTCTGACTACACCTAACACATAAGAACGGCCACACTGGGTCAGACCGAAGGGCCATCTAGCCCAGTATCCTGTCTGCGACATTGGCCAGTGCCAGGTGCCCCAGAATCATAGAATCATAGAATCATAGAATATCAGGGTTGGAAGGGACCCCAGAAGGTCATCTAGTCCAACCCCCTGCTCGAAGCAGGACCAATTCCCAGTTAAATCATCCCAGCCAGGGCTTTGTCAAGCCTGACCTTAAAAACCTCTAAGGAAGGAGATTCTACCCCCTCCCTAGGTAACGCATTCCAGTGTTTCACCACCCTCTTAGTGAAAAAGTTTTTCCTAATATCCAATCTAAACCTCCCCCATTGCAACTTGAGACCATTACTCCTCGTTCTGTCATCTGCTACCATTGAGAACAGTCTAGAGCCATCCTCTCTGGAACCCCCTTTCAGGTAGTTGAAAGCAGCTATCAAATCCCCCCTCATTCTTCTCTTCTGCAGACTAAACAATCCCAGCTCCCTCAGCCTCTCCTCATAAGTCATGTGCTCTAGACCCCTAATCATTTTTGTTGCCCTTCGCTGGACTCTCTCCAATTTATCCACATCCTTCTTGTAGTGTGGGGCCCAAAACTGGACACAGTACTCCAGATGAGGCCTCACCAGTGTCGAATAGAGGGGAACGATCACGTCCCTCGATCTGCTCGCTATGCCCCTACTTATACATCCCAAAATGCCATTGGCCTTCTTGGCAACAAGGGCACACTGCTGACTCATATCCAGCTTCTCGTCCACTGTCACCCCTAGGACGGAAGGAAGGAAGGAATGAACAGAACAGGGAACCATCAAGTGATCCATCTTCTGTCGTCCTCCCAGCAAACAGAGGCTCGGGACACCATCCCTGCCCATCCTGGCTAATAGCCATTGATGGACGTAACCTCCATGAACTTATCTCGTTCTTTTTTGAAACCTGTTATAACCTTGGCTTTCACAACATCCTGTGGCAAGGAGTTCCACAGGCTGACTGTGCGTTGGGTGAAGAAATACTTCCTCTTGTTTGTTTTAAACCTGCTGACTATTAATTTCATTGGTTCTTGTTTCATGAGAAGGAGTAAACAACACTTCCTTCTTTACTTCCTCCACACCAGTCATGATTTTATAGACCCCGACCTGATCCCCCGTTAGTTGTCTCTTTTCCAAGCTGAAAAGTTTCAATTTCTCCTCATACAGAAGCCATTCCAGACCCCTGATAATTTTTGTTGCCGTTTTCTGAACCTTTTCCAATTCCAGTCTATCTTTTTTGAGATGGAGCGACCACATCTGCACGCAGTATTCAAGGTGTGGGCGTACCATGGATTTATAGAGAGGCGATATGATATTTTCTGTCTTATCATCTATCCCTTTCTTCACGATGCCCAACCTTCTGCTGGCTTTTTTGACTGTCGCTGCACATTGAGTGGAAGTTTTCAGAGAACTCTTCACACTGACTCCCAGATCTCTCTCTTGCCTGGTAACAGCTAATTGAGGCCTCATCGCTGTATATGTAGAGCTGGGATCATGCTTTCCAACGTGCATCACTTTGCATTGATCAACATTGAATTTCATCTGCCAGTTTGTTGCCCAGTCACCCACTTTCGGGAGATCCCTTTGTAGCTCTTGGCAGTCTGCCTGCGACTTAACTAACTTGAATAGTTTTGTATCATCTGCAAATTTTGCCACCTCACCGTTTATGCATGAAGGTGTGTCACCGACTCTCAGGCCCCTGCAAGCTCTCTCGGCTCTGTAGGATCCCGGGAGGAACTCCCCTCCTTCTGACAGCCTTTCTCGGGGTTCACTCTCTCTTGGGGCTAAGCCCTGGGTTCCACCGTCTCCTGGAACTGCACCTCTCAGAGCCTCCAGCCCGCCTGGCTCTCACCGTGAGCCTCCCACAGGGACTCTCAGCCGGCGTAAAACAGGAGGGTTTATTAAATGTTTGGACAAGGCCCAGGCAGTTGTCAGGGGTTCGGGCCTGGCCAGTCTCAGCTCCATCCAGCTTGTCTGTCCCAGTCCAGGTGGGTCTGTCCCAGTCCAGGTGCAGCCAGACCCCTCTTTGTCCCCAGTCCAGAAGTGACTTCCTTCCAGCTGACCCCCCTATATCACCTTCCCCACAGCCCCACCTCCACCCTTTGTCTTCCTTCTGGGAAAACAGATAGCTGGAGCCCTCTCTCTTCAGTCCTTTGTCCTCCCACTGGCCAGAACTGGCCGGCTCCCAACACAGGCTGGGCCACCAGGTCACCGGTTGATAAGTTCTATCATGTCCAGGCCATTGTCCGGGGTCCAGGCTGCTAGGCGAGGTCACACCCGGCCCTCTGCACCAGCAAACCCCCTCTCCCACCACCTCATTACACACGCCGCACACAGGGGAAACTGAGGCACGCACCGTACTCATGCACAACACTAAGAAAATCCCCTGCTTCGTCACAAGGCGTCATCCCGCTTTTCCTTAGCTGCACTTCCACGCCCCATGCTTATTGGTCTGCCCCATTTTTCTTAGGTTATTTGTAGTTCCTTTTTGTCTCACACACAGCTACGCATGGCAGGTACCCTGCAGTCAGGAGAGACATTTTTCCATAACCTCACCTGTTGGCACATCTTATGCAGTAACCTTTGGTCTTAGCTGTTATTGCTAGGTCACTCAATCATCTAAAGCCTCTGGCCTAGTCTGGCAAAGCTAAAATCGTACAGGTCTCAGTCCTATACTGCACTAATCCTGCAACTCCAGTGTATGGAGCATCCGTTGATTGTATAGGAAATAGCACATCCATTGGCCATACCATCACATAATACACTGAGAAACGGAGGATAAAATGAAGGCTCCACACATAATCGGGGTGTAGTGAGCAGAGCGGCCTCCCTCTGGACCTGAGAGCAAGGGACCACTATGTTCCCCCCTGGTGGGTGGAGCCAAATGTGCCCCGGCCCCTTCCCAGAAGTACCGGGTCGCGGCAGGAAGTATAAAGGGAGGGCCCTGAAGGGGAAGGAGGCAGATGTCTCCAGCCTGCTGCTGAATGCAGAGCTGACTCTGTGCCCTGCCCTGCCCTGCCCTGCCCTGCCCCCGCGGGAAACCAACAATGGAGACATGGTGCCAGGACTGTCGTCCGTAGTGTACCCCATGGAGACAAAGGACCCCTGGACTGCGGAACCCCCCCCCCGCCCCCCAGACTGTGGTAGGAAGTAGCCCAGGGACACCAGACTTTCGTCCAGTTTTGTCGCCGGAGCACAGGCTGGTGTGTTTGGGTAGGATCCCCACTGACCCAGTTGTGGCACTTCATATTCTTCATAGGGATCTGCTTTTGATAGGAATATGGCATTACTAAGTTGTATTTTATGCAAGATGGGTCATGTAAGATATCATTGGAAAGGTTATGATTTACTGAATGTGATTATCCTGTTTGTATGCATGGATCATTTCTGTATCAGTCAATATTCCTAACTTTAATGTACCAATTACAAAAATGTTTGCACCTGAGGAACGCCCACACACAAAACGCCATGAGTCTGGCTGGTTGGTCAATGAACCATTAGGAGGAACAATAGGATTTTGAAGATGCTAATCTCCCACCTTCCTCAGACATTTCCTGGGATGCTCCAAACCACCTTTGACTCATGGCTGCTTTGACACGGCAGGGTCATGTGATCATGTCACCTGGTACTGGACTCCATCTTGGATTGATAGTAGTTTTCCACTTGTAGGAGGTGGGGATCAAACTGGGAAACAAAGAATTCCCGTCTTATGTAAATCCTATTTAAGGCTGGGGAGTGAGATAATCAGGGTTGGTTCTTCACTGAATCCCTGCCCTGCTGAAAACACCTAAAACTGATCTGGTGAAGAAAGGACTAAACCCAGGCTAGAAGGTGTCTGGCCTGTGAAAGGAATACCTGGAGCTTCAAGTTTGTCTTCAAGAAACTCTGCAACCTGCTTAAAACAACATTGAGGGTGAGAAATTACTGCTTGTAGCCAGTTTCTATCGTGTATTAAACTATAGTTTGCATGTTTGTTTTATTTGCTCAGTAATCTGCCTTTGATCTGTTTGCTATCCCTTATAATCACTTCGAATCTATCCTTTGTAGTTAATAAACTTGTTTTGTTGTCTCAAAACCCAGTTTGTGGAACTCATTACTGGGGGGTGGGGGGACAAAGCTGTGCATATCTTCCTCGACATTGAGGGAGGAGGCAAATTTCAATTAGCTTACACAGTACAGTTCTCTGTGCAGCACAAGACAATACAATTTTTGGTTTGCACCCTGAGAGGGTGTGCACCTGAGTTGGGGCATAGGAGGGGGTTCGGGGGGCAGGCCTCAGGTGGCGCTTACCTCAGGCGTCTCCCGGGAAGTGACCAGCCTGTCTGGGAGCTGGAGGGGCAGCCAGGGGGTTCTGCGCACTGCCTCTGCCCAGAGGTGCTGCCCCCTGCAGCTCCCATTGGCTGCGCTTCCTGGCCAATGGGAGCTGCAGAGACGGCGCTTGGGGCGGGGCCAGTGCGCAGAGCTCCTGTGGCCACCCTGCGCCTCGGAGCCGGAGGGAGATGCCGGCTGCTTCCCGAGAGCCGCGCAGAGCCACAGCAGCCAGGGATCCTGCCAGCCCCGCGGTGCCGCCAACCGGACTTTTAACTGTCCCAACAGGGTCCCTTTGCAACCGGGTGTTCGGGTCAAAAACCGGACTCCTGGCAACCCTAGCCCCAGGAGCCGCCTGGGCACCCAGCTCCTCCCAACCCCAAAGCCAGGACTCCCAGATCCTGTCCTCTCTTGGGATCCCCCAGTCGCTTCCAGGCAGCAACCTATAGGACAGGAGGTGCCGGAGGAGTTGGGGGTCTGGTGGGGAAGGAGGGGCAGGGGCTTCCCTGCCCCCTGTTGTCTGGGCTCATGCACCAGGAGTCAATTCCCCCATCCCACCCAACCAGCCTCAACCCCCAGGGGTGGCTCCTTGGGCAGCATGAGCCTTCCAGGGCTGGTTTGATGGTGATTCCCCCCCCCGACCCCGGTACCTGGCCCCGAGCTGCCCGGGTGGGTGGGAGCCGGGGCCACTCCAGACTGGGTTGGGTCAATTCCCCCTGAGGGAATCTAACCAGTGTCTGTCGGGTCGGGGGGAGGGGCTGAAACAGTGACAGTGATTGCCCCCCCCCCCCACAACTCAGCTTCAATCATCACTGTCATTCATGGGGGGGGGGGGCAGTGCCGGCTCAGAAGCCCCTTGGCCCCGACTCCTCTGTGTGTCCCCAGAGTGGGGACAGCCATCTGGCGGCCAGGATCCCCCCTCAGCCTCAAATCTCCAGGGGCTGCTGCTCCCCCTGGCTGGGGAACCCCCCAGTGACTCCGTGGCCGGGGGTCCCCTCTGCTGGGCTCTGAGCACCCCGTGAGTGCCAAGCTGCCGAGGGTCCGGCTGGGGGTGGGGCTGGGAGCGGGGATGCCGGGCTGGTCGCTGGCGCCCGGCACCGCAGGGCCCGGGGTTGCCGGGGTCGTTTTCAGCAGGAAAGTCTGGCTGAAAAGGGAACCTGGCAGTGACACTGACCGGACCCGGTCTGATTCCTGCAGTGACCGGCCTGTGCCACCAGGGGGCGGGAAGAGCAGCTGCTGCTGGAGCCTGGAGGAGCAGTGGAGCCACTGAGCAGGGGCCCTGCCCCACTCCCTGCCCCCCTCACCCCCACTACCCTCACCCCCACCCCTGGAGAGTGGCTCCCCCTCTCCCGCCCTGCCCCACTCCCTGCCCCCCTCCCCCACCCCGGCTCCCTCTCCCCCGCCCTGCCCCACTCACCCCCACCTCTGGTGCACGGCTCACCTGGAAGGAGGAGGGCGGTGGAGAGAGCAGCGTCAAAGGGGGGGAAGAGGGGCAGGGGGCTGAGCCCCACCCAGGAAGAGAGTCACCCTCCCAGCCCCCCGGGAGGCAGGGAGGGGTCTTTATCCCCATTCTACAGAGAGGGAAACTGAGGCACAGACAGATTAACTTTTCTTAGTGAGCTCCCAGGGGCAGGGAGTGTCTCTTCACTCTGTTTCAGAGTAGCAGCCATGTTAGTATTCGCAAAAAGAAAAGGAGGACTTGTGGACTAGAGACTAACCAATTTATTTGAGCATAAGCTTTTGTGAGCTATAGCTTATGCTCAGATAAATTGGTTAGTCTGTAAGGTGCCACAAGTTCTCCTTTTCTTTCTTCACTCTGTGTTTATGCAGCGCTGGGCACAAAGGGGCCTTGATCATGGCTGGGGCCCTACATGCTCCCCCAACACAAGGGATCCAGCGCTACTGAGGCCAGTGTTTCCAGAGGTCTCCACTAACTGGGGGTGTCTCGGTTTCTGGGCGCTCGGCCTGAGATCCCCCAAGATTGAGGCCCCCACACAAGGAGGACACTTTTGGAAACTGCGATGTGCTCCCATCACACAGCGTCTGTGGCCACGCCAGGAGCTGGGCCAGATCTCCTGGGTCCCTGCCCAGCGCCGTGACCTCCAAGCCACCGCTTCTCCTGCAGCCCCTGCCTCATTCAGCTCCGGCCGGGGCACTGCCTGGGGCGGGGCCAGAAGAACAGAGGGGAGGGGATCACGGGATTAAATAGCCACTCATGGCTCCTACCCACAAGGGGCAGCGTTAAAGTCGCCTCCCTGCCCCAAGTCTCCAGGGGCTGCTGCTCCCCGCTGGCTGGGGAACCCCCCAGTGACTCCATCCCCGCTCCCCAGCCGGGCGTCCCCTCTGCGGGGTCAGGGCTCACAGAGACCCCCTGGGGGCCTGGCTGTGTGTGGGGCTGGGAGCCGAGGTGCCGGGCTGGGCCCCTCACCTGCTACAATGATCTGCACAGGGTCTCTGGGCTCCGAGAAGGCAGCTGATCCTGTTCTGTAGCTATAACGACAGGTGTAGCTGCCCCCGTCTTCGCGTCTGGCGCTGGGGATGGGAAATTCAGCCACATAACTAGCAGGGTCTGTGTATGTCAGATAGTTCCCATCTCCATCCTTGTAGAGGATGAACCTCATGCCCAGGCGCTGATGCCAACACTAGATGGTGATGTTTCCCCCCACAGGGATAACTCCACCGGGGCTGACGGAGATGGAGGGTTTGGGATAGGACCCCTCTGTATTCACAAACAAACAGGCAGTAAGTGGGGGTGACACAAACCGCGTCCGTCTGATTCAATCCTCTGCCCATCTGTCGCTCCAGCGTTTTACCCCCCGCCCGGCGCCTGGCTCACAGCCGGGGAGAGACACAGCAGGGGGAAGGAGATTTCCTGTCTCTGATTCCTTCCCCAGGCTCAATTCAGCCCTGCCCCCGCTGCAGTCAGAGGTGACTCCGGATTGACCCTGGGGGGCTGAGATCAGAATCTGGCCTTTCCCCCACTGCACTCAGGAGGTGAATTGGGATCTACCCTGTAGGGTTCCTGGTCCAAATTCAGGTCCTTTGAGCAAGTGGCACCCAGGACAGCACCCCCTCTCCACTCCGCAAAAGAACACGTTTGCAAAATCCCCCGGTTGTTCTAACATTTTCCTGCCCACTCCTGGGGTCCAGACTCCGGCTCTGCTCCGTCCCGAACCGCTCTCAGCCGCTGGGGATTTAGCTCTGCTCTGCCCGGTGCCGGGGGCCCCTTTGGGGACGGGGTATTTCCAAAGCCGTTCAGGGGACGTTCCCAACGCCGGGTCGGGCTAAGCCTGACCCAAAAGCAAAGCAGTGACAGGTGCGTGTGCAGCAAGCCGAGGGTGAGACACAACGGTGCCTTGCTCCAGTCCCTCTGCGGGTCCCCTTCTTACAGACCTGCTCTGACTGAAATGTTCCCGGGGCTACGGCCAGCTCCCTGGGCATACTTCGGGGGTGTTCTGGGGTGGATGGTGCCTTCACTCCGTATTTCCTGGGGGGCAGAGCTTTGAATGCCTGTGAATTCACCCTTTGTGGTGCCCATCCATGTAGTGAGTGGGACGAGGTCTCAGTCCCCACCTCTGGGTGTGGAGGGGAGCAGGGGTCTCACAGGATCATCCCTGCGCCCCTCACCCACGCCCCTCATCCTTAACATGGAAATTCCCCCAGCTGCCCCATTCCCCACAGATACTCACATCCCGACACCCCACTCCGGCCGACCAGCCAGTAGCCTGGAAAGGAGACAGGTCGTTAGGGACCAGATCCCAGAACAACTGGATCCTATACCCTGGATTGACATCTGCCCCCCAATGGACACACGCCCTGCTCTCAGATCCCCCAATGGGCAAACGTCTTGGTTGTCTCGGATACTCACAGAGGAAGAGGACGGTGAGAGTAGATGCCATGACGGGGCAGTGGGGGCCCCTCAGCGCTGCCACCAACACCCTGGTGCCCAGCTCCACCCAGCCTGAGGCCCGAGTGTGAGCGGAATGAGGAACTGCTCTGGGAGCTGCAGCCCCAGGAAGCCTGAGAAGCGTTCGGCCCCTTTCTTCCCATCAGATGGTTTCTCTGCAATCTCCAGCCCGCTGTCAGAGCAAAGCCAGCTCCCTGCAATCCCCAGCAAACCACATCCCTTCCTGCAGCCCCCATCACAACCCAGCCCCACATGGGAGCTGCCCAGTCTGGGGACAAGCTGGGAACGGGGCAGTCTCAGGAGGTGTCAAGAGGCGTCCAGGCTGCCCTGAGCTTTTCCAACAGGCCCGTCTAGCCTCCCTGGAGCAGCAGCTCAGAGCAGAGGAGGGCTCCTACCCCGCACACACAGTCCCCCCCAGGAAGCGACCTTCTCCCGTGGAGTGGGACAGAGGTTCCTTCCTGACCCGGCTGGGTGCAGCGCCCGCCCTAGAGCATGAGGGTGGAGGGGCCTGGCCAACATTCTGCCCCTCCACCCCCATGAGCATGATACAGTTCTGTGGTGACCTAGAATCCTATTTTCGACGTCTCCGACTCAAGGAATATTTCCAACATACCTCTGAACAACATACTAATCCACAGAGACCTCCCTACCAACACTACAAAAAGAAGGATTCTAGGTGGACTCCTCCTGAAGGTCGAAACAACAGACAGGACTTCTACATAGAGTGCTTCCGCCGACGTGCACGGGCTGAAATTGTGGAAAAGCAGCATCACTGGCCCCATAACCTCAGCCGTGCAGAACACAATGCCATCCACAGCCTCAGAAACTACTCTGACATCATAATCAAAAAGGCTGACAAAGGAGGTGCTGTTGTCATCATGAATAGGTCGGAATATGAACAAGAGGCTGCTCGGCAGCTCTCCAACACCACTTTCTACAAGCCATTACCCTCTGATCCCACTGAGAGTTACCAAAAGAAACTACAGCATTTGCTCAAGAAACTCCCTGAAAAAGCACAAGATCAAATCCACACAGACACACCCCTGGAACCCCGACCTGGGATATTCTATCTACTACCCAAGATCCATAAACCTGGAAATTCTGGGCGCCCCATCATCTCAGGCATTGGCACCCTGACAGCAGGATTGTCTGGCTATGTAGACTCCCTCCTCAGGCCCTACGCTACCAGCACTCCCAGCTACCTTCGAGACACCACTGACTTCCTGAGGAAACTACAATCCATCGCTGATCTTCCTGATAACACCATCCTGGCCACTATGGACGTAGAAGCCCTCTACACCAACATTCCACACAAAGATGGACTACAAGCCATCAAGAACACTATCTCCGATAATGTCACAGCTAACCTGGTGGCTGAACTTTGTGACTTAGTCCTTAGCCATAACTATTTTACATTTGGGGACAATGTATACCTTCAGATCAGCGGCACTGCTATGGGTACCCGCATGGCCCCACAGTATGCCAACATTTTTATGGCTGACTTAGAACAACGCTTCCTCAGCTCTCGTCCCCTAACGCCCCTACTCTACTTGTGCTATATTGATGACATCTTCATCATCTGGACCCATGGAAAAGAAGCCCTTGAGGAATTCCACCATGATTTCAACAATTTCCATCCCAACATCAACCTCAGCCTGGTCCAGTCCACACAAGAGATCCACTTCCTGGACACTACAGTGCTAATAAACGATGGTCACATAAACACCACCCTATACCGGAAACCTACTGACCACTATTCCTACCTACATGCCTCCAGCTTTCACCCTGACCACACCACACGATCCATCGTCTACAGCCAAGCTCTGCGATACAACCGCATTTGCTCCAACCCCTCAGACAGAGACAAACACCTACAAGATCTCTTTCAAGCATTCTTACAACTACAATACCCGCCTGTGGAAGTGAAGAAACAGATTGACAGAGCCAGAAGAGTTCCCAGAAGTCACCTACTACAGGACAGGCCTAACAAAGAAAATAACAGAACGCCACTAGCCGTCACCTTCAGCCCCCAACTAAAACCCATCCAACGCATTATTAAGGATCTACAACCTATCCTGAAGGATGACCCAACACTCTCACAAATCTTGGGAGACAGGCCAGTCCTTGCCTACAGACAGCCCCCCAATCTGAAGCAAATACTCACCAGCAACCACATACCGCAACAGAACCACTAACCCAGGAACCTATCCTTGCAACAAAGCCCATTGCCAACTGTGCCCACATATCTATTCAGGGGACACCATCACAGGGCCTAATCACATCAGCCACACTATCAGAGGCTCGTTCACCTGCACATCCACCAATGTGATATATGCCATCATGTGCCAGCAATGCCCCTCTGCCATGTACATTGGTCAAACTGGACAGTCTCTACGTAAAAGAATAAATGGACACAAATCAGATGTCAAGAATTATAACATTCATACACCAGTCGGAGAACACTTCAATCTCTCTGGTCACGCGATTACAGACATGAAAGTTGCGATATTACAACAAAAAAACTTCAAATCCAGACTCCAGCGAGAAACTGTTGAATTGGAATTCATTTGCAAATTGGTTACAATTAACTTAGGCTTGAATAGAGACTGGGAGTGGCTAAGTCATTATGCAAGGTAACCTATTTCCCCTTGTTTTTTCCTACCCCCCCCCCCAGACGTTCTTGTTAAACCCTGGATTTGTGGTGGAAATGGCCCACCTTGATTATCATACACATTGTAAGGAGAGTGATCACTTTAGATAAGCTATTACCAGCAGGAGAGTGGGGTGGGAGGAGGTATTTTTTCATGCTTTATGTGTATAAAAAGATCTTCTACACTTTCCACAGTATGCATCCGATGAAGTGAGCTGTAGCTCACGAAAGCTTATGCTCAAATAAATTGGTTAGTCTCTAAGGTGCCACAAGTACTCCTTTTCTTTTTCCGAATACAGACTAACACGGCAGTTACTCTGAAACCTTCTAAGGGACAGTCGCTGCAAATACTGTTTTTAGCCCAGTGGCGTGGGACAGAGATGGGATGGGGGGTGGGGAGGGGTTGTGGTTTCCGGCCCCTGTAACAGGGGGAGGGAGGGATACATTTACATGCTGAGTTGTTAAAGGAACAGTAGATAAAGCTGTGAAAGGGGAAGTCTGCCCAGAGCCGGCTCTCGCTTGCTCTCTCTGCTAGAGATAGTGAAACTCTGCATAACCCTGATGCCCAGCACCAGGGTCGGATTTAGGGGCAGGCGACCGCCAGGGATGCTGGGCTTGGGGGGCGCCAGGCTCGGGGTGCTGGTTTTGTTGTTAGCGACAAAAGGAAAAATCGAATGTTTGGAGTAAAATGTTTCAGAAGAAACGTTCCCGAGGGAGGTTTTTTTATCGCTCGTGGTCCCTGCTGAAGCTCAAGGCAGCTTTTGTCGACAAAACAGGGGAGGTGCATGCACTACAGTGCCACTTTCACCAGGAAAATACCCCTGTTTCGCCGACAAAGTAAAACCCCTTCGAGGAGAGGCGTAGAGCTTTTAGTGACAAAGTGTCAGTGACCACACCATGCTTGGTTGTGTCACTGTCAGTGGCCTCCAGGACGTGGCCCATAATGCCCATCCTGACCGCTCTGGTCAGCAGTTCGGACTCCGCTGACCGGCACCCAGGTAAACAACCATCCGCCCCTCCCCCTTTAAAGGCCCGGCGATTTTTGAAATTCCACTTCCTGTTTGCTCAGCGGAGAGCTCACATCGCATCTTCCCGGCTGACCTGGCGGCTCCAGGTGGCAAAACCCCCGCTGGGAGCGATGGGGAGCTGTTAGATGTGCTGAGTGCATGGGGAGAGGAGGCCGTCCGGTCCCAGCTCCGCTCCAGCTGAAGGAACTCCGACACCTACGGGCCGATTTCTCCTGGCTTGTGTGATAAGGGCCACGCTCGGGACACGGTGGGCGCAGAGCGAAGATAAAGGAGCTGAGGCAGGAATAGCAGAAGACAAGGGAGGCAAACGATCACTCCGGGGCTGGACACCATCCTCGGCACCGACCCCACTCCACTGCCAAGAGCCCTGTGGACACTTCGGCCGGGCTGGAGGCAGCGGACAGTGGACCTTACCCCAAGGACAAAGTCGTGGACGAGGAGGTGAAGTTGGAGGATGATGTGGGGCCTACAGCAGGGTCGTCTGGTCAGTCAGGAACTCTTCTCCACTCTCTAGCCAATCCCAGCAGCACATCTCCGGTGAGCAAGATGCAGGAGAGGAGACCCCTGGGAAGTGATCTTTTTGAGTTGATGCTGCTCTGTTATGTGACGTTCAGGTGTCCTTTGCTCTGTATACTGTAGAAGTGGGTGAAGCGATAGAAATGCGCCAGACTAGCTGTGTTTGCATGTGCTCCACGTTCCCCTGTGCAGCTAAGCAGTGCGGCGGATCAGTGTGTTGATGCACACCGAGATTTCATGGGAATCCTCCAGAGAGATCTCGAGGAAACTTTCCTGGAGGTACTCGCCGATCCTCTGCCGAAGGTTCCTGGGCAGAGCTGCTTTGCTCCTTCCCCCATTGTGGGAAACTTTCCCGCGCCACTCGGCAATCACTTGTGCAGGAACCAAAGCGGCACACAGGTGAGCAGCATAGGCAGCGGGTCTAAAGCCGCATGCATGTAGGAGATGCATCCTGGCATCCTTGCTTACCCTCGGGAGTGAGATATTGGCTTCAGTGACTCCTGCCTGTGGAAAATGGGGGTAGAATTTACAATCTTCTCCCTACTCACCACCATTGTTCCCCTTGAAACATCACCTACACTCTTTGCCCCAGTTTGAATGCCCACCACACAGCCAGGCTGAACTCCCCGAGATGTGTGCTTTGCTAAGGGTCTGAGAGAAAGCGATTGGTATGTTACAAGAGGTGCATTTTACTGACATGATTCCATGCTGTGTGTGAACTAACAATCATGCTTCTGTGCATTGCTTCCTTTGCTTCTGTAGATGTGGCCTTCAGGGGAACACCCTACACATCTGTGTCCTACACGTGGTGATTACTGCTGGGACAGTAGTAGGTGGGGAGGGAGGCAAGAAGCTCAGCTTACACCAGCTACCTCTGGGACCTTCTCCTTAGTCCCAACCAGCAGCAGCTGTGAATCAGGCCCCACCCCATATGGGTGGAGCCCCCATAAGACGCACCCCTCGCCAGAGCCTCACCTTGGTACCCCCTTGCGTGTGTGTGATGAAACGTGACTGTTCTTAATGTTTCCTCTGAATATTGTGGGGGTGCCTCGGTTTCCCCTAGGCAGTTCTTAAGTATCTAGGTGGTGGGATAAGGGTCTATGATCATTGCAGAGCCCTAGAGGGCAGGTGTGTGCAGGGGTCTGGACACAGAGAATGGCCGACACCCTGTTTCCTGGCAATTGATGGCCTGGGCCCTTCCCCCCTGCAAGGTGAGAGCTAAAGGGTTGGAGAACAAAGGAATCAGGAGCCCTCCTGGCCCAGGAAAGGGACAAAGCCCAGAGAAGGGGGGGCTGGAGAGACTTTCAGTTTGGGGCTGGCTGGGGACATGGAGTGAAGTGCAGATGGGGTTGTCTGGCTCACTGCCCCTGAAAATGGACCCGGCTGAGGGGTCCTGTTCTCTGCACCTACAAGCTCTGTGTTAGACTATGTCCCATGTCCCTGGCTGAGAGTCACGCCTGACTGCGGAGTTGGGGGGCAGGACCCTCTGGCTTCCCCAGGATCTCCGCCTGAGCGGACTCGCTGTGGGAAGTGCAAGGAGGGGCAGAGGAGGCTGAATGCTCCGAGGTCAGACCCAGGAAAGTGGAAGCCGGGTGAGCTGTGTGTCCTGCAGACAGGCTGCTCACAGAAAGGAGACTTCCCCAGAGTCCTGCCTGGCTTCAAGGGGAGCAGTTCCAGAGCATCGCCCGGGGACCCCTTGACAGTGTGTTACTCACAGACGGGGTCTTGCTGAGCCGGGGCCTTCAAGACCCAGAAAATCCCCTTGTAAATATCGTATCCCCCCACCTGCAGGGAGAGTCCCCAACACACCCAGAGACCCCCCCATCCTCCCTCACACTGAACCCTGTTCCCTAACCCCCTCTCCCCCCGCCACAACCACTAGACCCCACTCCCCTGCCAGAGCTGGGGGCACAACCCAGGTAGAGGCAACATGTGGGGGGGGGGCATGCAGGGTCACATGACCTCTCCCAGATTGCTTGGTCACATGGTGTGACGTAGCAGGGAGGGGGGAGTGTTGCCCTGGGAATGTGGCAGGGGAGTTTCACTGGGGATGGGAGACCTGAGAGCCTGTCACCTGGGCCAGGAGCGGGCAGGGGAGGTAACACCTCTGCCTGGGAAACTGGACAGAGGCTGCAGGAGGGAGTCTGCTGCGGGGGGGGTTGGTTTCAGTTTGGTGCTGGGTGGTGGACTCACAGGCCTGTGTGCTCTCAGCTCCCCACAGTTTCCAGGGAGAACCCCTCGTGTGCCAGCCCTTCTCGAGGTCACCACCTCTTTGCCAGGGTCGAGCGGCAGACTCCTCCACCCCTGAGACTGCTCGCTGCAATCCCCCGGGGGACTCTGTTACTGCAAAAGTCCTTCTCTCTCCCAGGTCCAAGCTGCAGGCTCCTCCGCCCCTGAGACTGCTCACCGCAGTCCCCCGGGGGACCCCATTACTGCACGGTCCTTCTCGCTGGTCACACACTCCCATGGGTTAACCGCCCCCTTAAACCGCTCCTCTCTGAGCCTTCAGCACGCCTGGTCCTCGTCAATCCCCCTTCGTTTTCCTGTTCCCCAGTCACCGCCTGCACAGAGAGAACTGTTGTCAGGCCCTGGGTGGTGCAGCCTCAGATGCTGAGGGGCTGTGTGAGCTGGGTGAGGGTCCCAGGGGTGAAGCCCCTCACCCTCCCTATGGTCCAGATCCCTCTGCAGACCCAGTAGGGGTGGGGCTGGCTGGTCGTTGGGGTTCTCCAGGATATCAGCTGTGAGACCCTGTTGGGGAGTGACTGTGACTCTTTCGGACAGGATCCAGGCCCTGCTCCTGTACTGCCCAGGGTTTGAATTTGAATCCAGGGAACTAATCGGGGGAGAGGGAAATGGTCAGTGAAAATGCAGATGACCTGGCTGGCAGCAGGGAGGAGCTGCTAGGCTTGGGCTACCTGCCAGCCTGTAACCAGACCCCTGCAGCTGGGTGGGACAGAGAGATGCTCCCTGCCCGCTTGCACACTGGAGAGGGGGCTCACGCTGGCTCTGATGCAGTGAGGAAAGCAGCGAGGTCGCTGCCCTACCCCCACTGGGACAGCAAGGGCAGCGCTGAGCACAGTGGGAGCTGAGACCTCAGCTGAGTGGGGGGAGACACTGGCAGGGCAGGGTATCTCTTGGGAGTGGCAAGGTGCTTGGTAAGGAAAGTTCGGATGAGCCTAGGCAGCCTTGTGAGCTGATGGCTGTGTCTAGTCAGCAGGATGGGAAGGCTAGGAGAGTGGAAGATAAGTGTCCCTGGACCTTACCTATTACCTGGGTGGAGAATTGTGACAGGGAAGGAAACGTGCCTGTGTCTCTCAGGGGTATTGACTTGCCTATGGAGGGAGCTACCCTGATCTCCAAGCAGTTGTCCATGACCAGCCTTGTGTGCTGGGACAAGGGGAATGAGATCCCAAGCTGTGTGTCTGGGAAAGGAGAATGTGACTCCAGCTCTTTGTCTGTGGAGCAGACAGAAGGGGCCTTTCAGCCTGTGATGGCTGAGGGTAGTGCAGTTGTCTCAGAGTTGGTTTTGGATTCAGCTAAAGCCCAGGAAGGGAATGATCCTAAGTTTCAGAGTAGCAGCCATGTTAGTCTGTATTCGCAAAAAGAAAAGGAATACTTGTGGCACCTTAGAGACTAACAAATTTATTTGAACATAACCTTTAGTGAGCTACAGCTCACTTCATCAGATGCATAACTTTGTGTCTGCTCGGGAGAATGGCCCTGTAACTAGGTCACATCCAGTTAGTGTCTATGTAAAATCCCAGAGCGCAGACAATTCTGGTGCTTGTATTTTGCCCATAGCTAGTGTATTGTTGGGAAAGGGTGTAGCAACTCTGTCTAATCAGGGTGAGATCCTAGCCAGGGCACAAGGAGAGCATGAAGGTGATGTGATTGTGTTACCTACTGAGGGTGTGGAAACCTGCAGCAAGAAGGAAAAGATTCCTGAACTTGTGTGTGGCAAAGGGAAGGAGAAGGCTTCTGACCTTTTATCTAGGAAGTCTGTCAGTTTGGGTGAAAGGGGATTGTGCAGGAATCTGCCAGATGGGCCAGAGGTAATTCTGGATGTGAGACCCAGAAAGAGTCTGTTGTTGCTCAGGAAAGTGTCCCTCTAGAGCAAGCCCTAGGTAAAGAGGGTAAGGGCAGAATTTCTGTGAAGGGTGAATTGTTGCATAGAAAAGCCCTAGGGAAAGGAATCCTCATGGAGTCTTTGCAAGCAGTTTACTGCAACTGAAGGGTGTGAAAGTCAATCAAGAAAGTTTCAGTTCCTAACAGCCAGAAATTTTCTTTTGTGAATGAACCCACTGACTTTCCTGTTGAAGGATCCAGTGTGGATAGCTTTGAGAAGGTCTCAGATGGAGTGAAAGCTGTTAAGAAAGTTAAACAGTCCTCTAACCAAGTGGCTGTGTTTGGCCCACTTGTTGGGGAGACAAGGTTGTTGAGAGAGGAATGTCTCCATGCTAGTTCTGTAAGTGAACAGTATGTGGCCCAGGTCAAGATAGGGGCTCTTAACCAAGAGAGCCCGAATTGCAGCCCTCCAGACTGGAGCGCTGGGAGAAAACCCGATCCCAGTTTGACCCCTGGGGATTTTGGGGTGGCAAAAGGGCACGGGCTCCATAAACCTTCCCATATGCGGCATGCGAGTGCTATCGACCAACCCTGACCTAAGGCAGGGCGTGAAACTGGAAGGACTTGGTGTAACTACCACCAAGGAAAGGGAGAGATGCTGGGGCATCCATGGGAACATTGGTGGCTTCGAACTTCCCCAGGTCACCGGCTAAAGTGACCCCGCTCAGTTCAGTCTCGAAGGGGGGAGAGATGTAATGAAGCGGGACTGTTCTTAATGGTTCCTCTGAATAGTGTGGGGGTGCCTCAGTTTCCCCTAGGCAGTTCTTAAGTATCTAGGTGGTGGAATAAAGGTGTATGATCATTGCAGAGCCCTAGAGGGCAGGTGTGTGCACGGGTCTGGACACAGAGAATGGCCGACACCCTGTTTCCTGGCAACTGATGGCCTGGCCCTTCCCCCCTGCAAGGTGAGAGCTAAAGGGTTGGAGAACAAAGGACTCAGGTGCCCTCCTGGCCCAGGAAAGGGACAAAGCCCGGGGGGAGGGGTGGGAGAGAGTTTCAGTTTGGGGCTGGCTGGGGACATGGAGTGAAGTGCAGACATGGTTGTTTGGCTCACGGCCCCCCAAAATGGACCCAGCTGAGGGGTCCTATTCTCTGCACCTACAAGCTCTGTGTTAGACCAGGTTCCTGTTGTCTAATAAACTTTCTGTTTTACTGGCTGGCTGAGAGTCATGTCTGGCTGCGAAGTTGCGGGGCAGGACCCTCTGGCTTCCCCAGGGGCCCGCTTGGGTGGACTGTCTGTGGGAAGCACACGGAGGGGCAGAGGATGCTGAATGCTCTGAGGTCAGACCCAGGAAGGTGGAAGTTGTGTGAGCTGTGGGTCCTGCAGACAGGCTGCTCCCAGAGAGGAGACTTCCCCAGAGTCCTGCCTGGCTTCGTAGGGAGCAGGTCCAGAGCATCACCTGGGGACTCTGTGACAGAGTGCAGGTCAATTCCTTAGCTGAAAGCTTTCCCATGAAGGGCTTGTTTCGGTGTCTTTCTGCAGCTGGGTGTGTCCCTACCTGTGTGTGTATGTGCTGGAGAAGACTTGAGGGCCTGGCTCTGCAGGAAAGGGTGGGGGAGCCCAGGCGGGTGGAATGGGTGGGCTCTGTGGTACCCCAGTACATCAGGTGGCATCCCCAGAGTGGGGGGCAACCTGTCACATCAGTGTTGGAACCATTCACCATTCTTTATTCCCAGGAGAAGAATTTTGTGCTTCTGCGAATGTGCAGAGTTAATCTGTCCCACATAATCTTGATTTTTCCCACATAAAATATATTCTGGCCAAGAAGTGGGGGGAGGGATAGCTCAGTGGTTTGAGCTTTGGTCTGCTAAGCCCAGGGTTGTGAGTTCAATCCTTGAGGGGACCATTTGGGATCTGAGGCAAAAAAAAATTGGGGATTTGTCCTGCTTTGAGCAGGGTGTTGTACTAGATACCTCCTGAGGTCCCTTCCAAGCGAGGTATTCTATGATTCTAAGTGCTGCAGTTCCGCCTTTTGCCCCCCAGAGGCTGCCGTGCGGCCAGAGCAGCCGGCTGCGGCCTGGCGCTGCCAGCCCCTGGGGGAGTGGCTCTCGCTGGGCAGAGAAGGGGAGTCTGCCTGAGGCCGCCGGTGCGGAGGGAGACTTTGAACGGGCGCCGTGACCTGGCCGCAGGGCTGAGGCAGCAGAAGCTGCTGGAGCAAGAGAGAGAGAGAGGCGGAGGGACGGCAGGCAGCCACGGGAAGGGGCGTCGAGCCGTTCCCCAGAACGGCCAGCAGGAGGCGCCAGCTGCGTGGAGCACCCCGTCACCGAACTGTTCCAAAGCCGACAGAGTTGCTGCATGTCGGGAAGAAAAACCAAGCGCAGCAGGGCAGGGTGGGGGCGAACGGGCCTGGCAGCAGCACGGCGGAGACGGATCGGGGAGTTGTGGTGGATCACGCCCTCAGCATGAGGCAGCCATGTGATGCCGTTGCAAAACCAAAAGCAAAGGCAGATTTAGGCTGCGTTAAGAGAGGGGCAGCATGCGAGTCCCGGGCGGTGAGAGTCCCACTCTGCTAGGCGCTGGGCAGGCCGGGAGTGCTGCGTCCAGCTCCGGTCACTTAGGGCGCCCCCCTCGGGCGGCTGTAATAGGCCTCGGCCAGGATCAGCCCCAGGACGAGCAGGACCGCGGCGCTCAGCGCCAGGTGGGCGATGTTGGCCTGGGTGAAATCTGGGCGCCCCGGGGGGCCTGCTGTAGGGGGAAGGGAAGAGTCACTCTGTAGCTCGGACCGGGAGATCAGCAGCTGGTGCTGCCCCGGGAGTGGAGCCGCCAACTCACCCGTCCGGCAGGTCTGGCCAGTGCGCAGAGCTCCTGTGGTCACCCTGAGCCTCGGAGCCGGAGGGAGATGCCGGCTGCTTCCCGAGAGCCGTGCAGAGCCACAGCAGCCAGGGACCCTGCCAGCCCCGCGGTGCCGCCAATTGGACTTTTAACTGTCCTGCCAGGGTCCCTTTGCAACTGGGTGTTCAGGTCAAAAACCGGACTCCTGGCAACCCTAGCCCCAGGACCCGCCTGGGCACCCAGCTCCTCCCAACCCCAAAGCCAGGACTCCCAGATCCTGTCCTCTCTGGGGATCCCCCAGTCGCTTCCAGGCAGCAACCTATAGGACAGGAGGTGCCAGAGGAGCTGGGGGTCTGGTGGGGAGGGAGGGGCAGGGGCTTTCCCGCCCCCTGGTGTCTGGGCTCATGCACCAGGAGTCACTTCCCCCATCCCGCCCAACCAGCCTCAACCCCCGGGGGCAGCTCCTTGGGCAGCATGAGCCTTCCAGGGCTGGTTTGATGGTGATTCCCCCCCGGCCCCGGTACCTGGCCCCGAGCTGCCCGGGTGGGTGGGAGCCAGCGTCACTCCAGGCTGGGTTGGGTCAGTTCCCCCTGAGGGAATTGAACCAGTATCTGTCGGGGCGGGGGGATGGGCTGAAACAGTGACAGTGATTGCCCCCCCCAACCGCAACTCAGCTTCAATCCTGTCATTCATGGGGGGGGGCAGTGCCGGCTCAGAAACCCCTGGGCCCCGACTCCTCTGTGTGTCCCCAGAGTGGGAACAGCCATCTGGGGGCCAGGATCCCCCCTTAGCCTCAAATCTCCAGGGGCTGCTGCTCCCCCTGGACGGGGAACCCCCCAGTGACTCCGTGGCCGGGGGTCCCCTCTGCTGGGCTCAGGGCAGAGCCTGGCTCTGAGTGCCCCATGAGTGCCAAGCTGCTGAGGGTCCGGCTGGGGGTGGGGCTGGGAGCGGGGATGCCGGGCTGGTCGCTGGCGCCCGGCACGCAGGGCCCGGGGTTGCCCATGTCGTTTTCAGCAGGAAAGTCTGTCTGAAAAGGGAACCTGGCAGTGACACTGACCGGACCCGAAGTCTGATTCCTGCAGTGACCGGCCTGTGCCACCAGGGGGCGGGAAGAGCAGCTGCTGCTGGAGCCTGGAGGAGCAGTGGAGCCACTGAGCAGGGGCCCTGCCCCACTCCCTGCCCCCCTCACCCCCACCACCCTCACCCCCACCCCTGGAGAGTGGCTCCGCCTCCTCTGCCCTCCCCACTCACCCCCACCCCCACTCCCGAAGCGCAGCTCCCCCTCTCCCGCCCTGCCCCACTCCCTGCCCCCCAACCCTACCCCGGCTCCCCCTCTCCCGCCCTGCCCCACTCCCTGCCCCCCACCCCTTCCCCCCTGAGCGCGGCTCCCCCTCCCCCGCCCTGCCCCACTCACCCCCACCTCTGGTGCACGGCTCACCTGGAAGGAGGAGGGCGGTGGAGAGAGCAGCGTCAAAGTGGGGGAAGAGGGGCAGGGGGCTGAGCCCCACACAGGAAGAGAGTCACCTTCCCAGCCCCCGGGAGGCAGGGAGGGGTCTTTATCCCCATTCTACAGTTTGGAAACTGAGGCACAGACAGATTCACTTTTCTTAGTGAGCTCCCAGGGGCAGGGACGGTCTCTTCACTCTGTGTTTATGCAGCGCTGGGCACAAAGGGGCCTTGATCATGGCTGGGGCCCTTCATGCTCCCCCAACACAAGGGATCCAGCGCTACTGAAGCCAGTGTTTGCAGAGGTCTCCACTATCTGGGGGTGTCTCGGTTTGTGGGCGCTCAGCCTCAGATCCCCCAAGATTGAGGCCCCCCCACAAGGAAGGACACTTTTGGAAACTGCGATGTGCTCCCATCACACAGCGTCTGTGGCTGCGCCAGGAGCTGGGCCAGATCTCCTGGGTCCCAGCCCAGCACTGTGTCCACCAAGCCACCACTTCCCCTGCAGCCCCTGCCTCATTCAGCTCCGGCCGGGGCACTGCCTGGGGCGGGGCCTGGAGAACAGAGCGGAGGGGATCACGGGATTAAATAGCGACTCACGGCTCCTACCCACAAGGGGCACCATTAAAGTCGCCTCCCTGCCCCGAGTCTCCAGGGGCTACTGCTCCCCTCTGGCTGGGGAACCCCCCAGTGACTCCGTCCCCGCTCCCCGGCTGGGCGTCCCCTCTGCGGGGTCAGGGCTCACAGAGACCCCCTGGGGGCCTGGCTGGGTGTGGGGCTGGGAGCAGAGGTGCTGGGCTGGGCCCCTCACCTGCTACAATGATCTGCACAGGGTCGCTGGGCTCCGAGAAGGCAGCTGGTCCTGTTCTGTAGATATAACAACAGGTGTAGCTGCCCCCGTGTTCCCGTCTGGCGCTGGTGATGGGAAATTCAGCCACATAACTAGCAGGGTCCCTGTATGTCGGAAGGTTCCCATCTCCATCCTTGGAGAGGATGAACCTCATGCCCAGGCGCTGATGCCAAAACCGGATGGTGACGTTTCCCCCTATGGGGATCACCCCACCGGGGCTGATGGAGATGGAGGGTTTGGGGAGGGACCCCTCTGGATTCACAAACAAACAGGCAGTAAGTGGGGGTGACACAAACCGCGTCCATCTGGAGCAATCCTCTGCCCGTCTGTCGCCCCAGCGTTTCACCCCAGCCCCGACTGTCCCTGCGGTGCAGGCCCGGCCCCGGGACTCACAGCCTGGGAGAGACAGCAGGGGGAAAGGAGATTTCCAGTCTCTGATTCCTTTAGTTCTCCAGGGTCAATTCAGCCCGGCCCCTGCTGCAGTCAGGGTAACTCCGGATTGAGCCCGGGGGGCTGAGAACAGAACCCAGCCCTGCCCCCATCGCACTCAGGCGGTGAATTGGGATCTACCCTGCGAGGTGTGACGGGGTAGGGAGTAGAGAATATTAACCTGGTAATGTTGCGTGGGAGTTTTACTCGTTGACTGTCGGCATTGATACTAGATGATGGTGGGATAGCAGGCTGTGACTTCACTGGGGGATGATACTTGATGGCCAGCTCCTTATAACCTGAGCCCAGGAGCGGGTTGGGTCCAGGTGACACCTTCTGCCTGGGAAACTGGACCAAGGCTGGAGGAGGGATCGGGGTGTGTGGCTGTGGGAGGCGGCTGGAGGGAGTTTCAGTTTGGAGCCGGTGGGGGGGAGGCCCAGAAGGCTCCAAACTGAAAGGCTCCCCACCCCCGAAGAAGGACCCCACTGTGGGGTCCTGTTTTGTGTACCTACAAGCTCTGTTTTAGAAAGTGTTCCTGTCATGTAATAAGCCTTCTGTTTTACTGGCTGGGTGAGAGTCACAGTGAATCGCAGGAAGTGCGGGGTGCAGGGCCCTGACTCCCCCAAACTCCGCGACAGGGGGTTTCTGGTCTAAATATGGGTCATTTCAGGAAGCTGCTCCCAGGACAGGCACCCAAAGAAAACATGTTAACAAAATCCCCCAGTTGTTCCAACAGGTTCCCATCCCTGTGATGAGTAGGGCAAGGTCTCAGTCCCCACCTCTGGAGAACACATGTCTGACAGGATCATCCCTTTGGGGGACTGGTGCCCCTCACCCCCACCCACATCCCTCGTCCTTAATGTGGAAATTCCCCCAGCTTCCCCATTCCCCACAGATACTCACGTCCCAACGCCCCGCTCCGCCCAGCCAGCCAGCAGCCTGGAGAGGAGACAGCTTGTTAGAGACCAGATCCCAGAGCAACTGGACCCTGGTCTCAGATCTGCCCCTCGGTGCCCCATGGGCACACTCCCTGGTCTCAGATCCCCACCGTGGCCACACACCCTGGCTGTGGCCGATACTCACCGAGGAGGACGGTGAGAGCAGACACCATGATGGGGCAGAGGGGGGCCCCTCAGCGCTGCCACCAACGCCCCAGTGCCCAGATCCAACCAACCTGAGGCCCGAGTGTGAGCGGAATGAGGAACAGCGCCAAGGGCTGCAGCCCCAGGAAGCTCGTGATGTGCTCGGCCCCTTTCTTCCCCATCAGATGGTTTCTCTGCAATCTCCTGCCCAAATCTACCACGGTCAGAGCAAAGCAAGCTCCCTGCCACGTCCAGCAAACCACATCCCCTCCTGCAGCTGCCTGGCCCTACCCCGCCATGATCTCCCAGCCCCACATGGGAGCTGCCCAGTCCGGGGACCAGCTGGGGGTGGGGCAATCTCAGGAGGCATCAAGAGGTGCCCATGTTGCCCTGACCTTTTCCAACAGGCCCATCTAGCCTCCCTGGAGCCGCAGCTCAGAGCAGAGGAAGGCTTCCCCCATACGCACACAGTGCCCCCCATGGAATGGCCCTCTCCAATGAAGCAGGGCAGAGATTCCTTCCTGACCCACCCTGGAGCATGAGGGTGGAGGGGCCTCGCCAAACTCCTTCTCAGGTCATGTCGCTGCAGAATCTATTCTTCGCCCAGTGATGTGGCACAGAGATGGGACGGGTGGCTGGGAGGGGTTGTGGTTTCCGGTCCCCGTCAGTGGGGGAGGAAGGAATAAATATGGATCCTGAGTTGTTAAAGGAACAGCCAATAAATCCGTGAAAGGGGAAGTCTGCCCAGAGCCAGCACTCGCGTCCTGTTTCTGGTACTGCCAGTGAAACTCTGAATCATAGAATATCAGGGTTGGAAGGGACCTCAGGAGGTTATCTCGTCCAACCCCCTGCTCAAAGCAGGACCGATCCCCAACTAAATCATTCCAGCCAGGGCTTTGTCAAGCCTGACCATAAAAACTTCCAAGGAAGGAGATTCCACCACCTTCCTAGGTAACGCATTGCAGTGCTTCACCACCCTCCTAGTGAAAATGTTTTTCCTTATATCCAACCTAAACCTCCCCCACTGCAACTTGAGACCATTACTCTTCGTTCTGTCATCTGCTACCATTGAGAACAGTCTAGAGCCATCCTCTTTGGAACCCCCTTTCAGGTAGTTGAAAGCAGCTATCAAATCCCCCCTCATTCTTCTCTTCCGCAGACTGAACAATCCCAGTTCCCTCAGCCTCTCCTCATAAGTCGTGTGTTCCAGTCCCCTAATCATTTTTGTTGCCCTCCGCTGGACTCTTTCCAATTTTTTCACATCCTTCTTGTAGTGTGGGGCCCAAAACTCGACACAGTCCTCCAGATGAGGCCTCACCAATGTCGAATAGAGGGGAACGATCACGTCCCTTGATCTGCTCGCTATGCCCCTACGTATACATCCCAAAATGCCATTGGTCTTCTTGGCAATAAGGGCACACTGCTGACTCATATCCAGCTTCTCGTCCACTGTCACCCCTAGGTCCTTTTCCGCAGAACTGCTGCCTAGCCATTCGGTCCCTAGTCTGTAGCGGTGCATTGGGTTCTTCCGTCCTAAGTGCAGGACCCTGCACTTATCCGTATTGAACCTCATCAGATTTCTTTTGGCCCAATCCTCCAATTTGTCTAGGTCCCTCTGTATCCTATCCCTACCCTCCAGCGTATCTACCACTCCTCCCAGTTTAGTGTCATCTGCAAACTTGCTGAGGGTGCAATCCACACCGTCCTCCAGATCATTTATGAAGATATTGAACAAAACCGGCCCCAGGACCGACCTTTGGGGCATTCCACTTGATACCGGCTGCCAACTAGACATGGAGCCATTGATCACTACCCGTTGAGCCCAACAATCTAGCCAGCTTTCTATCCACCTTATAGTCCATTCATCCAGCCCATACTTCTTTAACTTGCTGGCAAGAATACTGTGGGAGACCATGTCAAAAGCTTTGCTAAAGTCAAGGAACAACACGTCCACTGCTTTCCCCTCATCCACAGAGCCTGTTATCTCGTCACAGAAGGCGATTAGATTAGTCAGGCATGACTTGGCCTTGGTGAATCCATGCTGACTGTTCCTGATCACTTTCCTCTCCTCTAAGTGCTTCAGAATTGATTCCTTGAGGACCTGCTCCATGATTTTTCCAGGGACTGGGGTGAGGCTGACTGGTCTGTAGTTCCCAGGATCCTCCTTCTTCCCTTTTTTAAAGATGGGCACTACATTAGCCTTTTTCCAGGCGTCTTGGACTTCCCCGATCGCCATGAGTTTTCAAAGATAATGGCCAATGGCTCTGCAATCACATCCGCCAACTCCTTTAGCACTCTCGGATGCAGCGCATCCGGCTCCATGGACTTGTGCTCGTCCAGCTTTTCTAAATAGCCCCGAATCACTTCTTTCTCCACAGAGGGCTGGTCACCTCCTCCCCATGATGTGCTGCCCAGGGCAGCAGTCTGGGAGCTGACCTTGTTCGTGAAGACAGAGGCAGAAGACAGTTAGCTTTTTCCACATCCTCTGTCACTAGGTTGCCTCCCTCCTTCAGTAAGGGGCCCACACATTCCTTGACTTTCTTCTTGTTGCTAACATACCTGAAGAAACCCTTCTGATTACTCTTAACATCTCTTGCTAGCTGCAACTCCAGCTGCGATTTGGCCTTCCTCATTTCACTCCTGCATGCCTGAGGAATTTTTTTATAAACCTGTTGCAGCTACCCTGTTATATACCACAGTTCGGGGAGGGGAATGGGGTCTAGTGATTGGGCGGGAGGGGCTGGGAGCCAGGACTCCTGGGTTCTCTCCCTGGCTCTGGTTGGGGGGTGGGATCTGGTGCTTAGAGTAAAAGGACACAGATTCGAGCCAGCCCCCTAGAGGTGAAAGCCCCATGTCCCTTCCCCAGCGCATCCCCGGGGCAGCGGGTCTGCACAGCTCAGGGCCTAGGGCAGAGCTCACAGGGGGTCGACAGCTGAGCAGAGTTTCCCTCTCCCCCCTTAGGATGCTGCGAAAGGGACACAGGGGATGGGAGAGAGCTGACCAGCCCCCCAGAAAGGGGAGGGGGCAAGATCACGAGGACAGAGCTCAAGAGAAACTGCCCCCCCCCGGCAGATGCCCCAGCTCTGGCTCCCCAGCTCATTTGCCCTTCACCCCCAACGACATTCAGGCATTGGGCCCCTCAGCCCCCCCATTCTGCCCCCTGGCCTGCGTCCCCTCCCCCATTCTGTCCCCCCAGCCTGTAGTTCCCTCACGTTCACCCCATCATGGCACCCACCTTCCTAGTTCTGCCCTGTCCCCTATCCCTTCATCCCCCGTTGTGCCCCTCATGCCCCATGTCCTGTCCCCTGTTCTGCCCCCCATCCCCCTGACCTCCCCGTTGTAGGGAAGGGACACCTGGCTGCCCTCAGTTAACATGGCCGCCCCCTCACCCCCTACAGCCCTCGCAGGGCAGCCATGCTGGCCCCTGGCTAAGATGGCCAAAGCCTCAACCTGGGGGCAGGAACAATCCTGTCCCCCCTGTGATGGGTTGGATCACAGGAAACCCCCGTGGGACTGCCAACTGATTTGCTGAGACTTCTTCTGCCCCTGCTTTCCCTGCCAATTTGGGACTCCACAACACTGCCTGGTTTGAGCCAGACACACTATCCTGTTACAAATCAAGACCCAGGTCTGAACAACGTCCCACAAAAGCTGCAGGCTGAACTGAAAACAGATTAAGAAGTGTTCCTGTCTCCAACACCCAGATGCCCAGTTCCCAATGGGGTCCAAACCCCAAATAAATCCGTTTTACCCTAGATAAAACTTATACAGGGTAAACTGATAAAATGTTCACCCTCTATAACACAGAGAGATATGCACAGCTGTTTCCTCCCCCCCTCCCCCCCGGGCTCGGTATTAATACATAGTCTGGGTTAATAAGTAAAAAGTGATTTTATTAAATACAAAAAGTAGGATTTAAGTGGTTCCAAGTAATAACAGACAGAACAAAGTTCTAGGCAGTTCTTAAGTATCTAGCTGGTGGGGTAAGGGTGTACGATCATTGCAGAGCCCTAGAGGGCAGGTGTGTGCAGGGGTCTGGACACAGAGAATGGCCGACACCCTGTTTCCTGGCAACTCATGGCCTGGGCCCTTCCCCCCTGCAAGGTGAGAGCTAAAGGGTTGGAGAACAAAAGAATCAGGTGCCCTCCTGGCCCGGGAAAGGGACAAAGCCCAGAGGAGGAGGGGCTGGAGGGAGTTTCAGTTTGGGGCTGGCCAGGACATGGAGTGAAGAGCAGACAGGGCTGTCTGGCTCACTGCCCCCCAAAATGGACCCAGCTGAGGGGTTCTGTTCTCTGCACCTACAAGCTGTTTTAGACCATGTTCCTGTCGTGTAATAAACCTCTGTTTTACTGGCTGGCTGAGAGTCACGTCTGACTGCGGAGTTGGGGGGCAGGACCCTCTGGCTTCCCCAGGAGCCCCGCCTTGGCGGACTCGCTGGGGGAAGCTCACGGAGGGGCAGAGGATGCTGAGGTCACTGGGGTCTCCATTCTCCAGGGCATTGGCCGGGGTCCCAAGTTCCCTTGCGGGTCCTCTGTACCAATAAACTCCCTCTCCCATCACCTCGTGAAACCAGTAACACCAAGGGAAACTGAGTCCCACCTACTCTGCATGCAAACCATTGGAAAAACCAAGAAACGCCCCCACTTCGTCACAGTGGGGAGCAGGGGTTGCCCCTATTGGTAGGGGGACATCATGGGCCCCAAGGAGGGAGGTTATTGCCCTAGAACTCCTCCTAGATCGTGCCCCTTCCCTGAGATCCCCACACAGCTTCCAGGCAGTGACCTGCAGGGCAGGAGTCATCGGGGGAGCTGGGGGTCTACCAGTGGTGGAGGGGCAGTGGGGTTGTCTCTCCATCCCCCCATCTCAATGAGCCCCTCCCCGAGGTGTCTGGGCCCCACTCACCTGGATTCACTGCCCCCGTCCCCCCCAACCAGCCCCAGCCCCTGGGTACCACGAGCCTGTTTCCAGAGCTGGTTTGATGGTACCTGGCCCCGTGCTGCCCGGGCAGGTTGGAGCCGGAGCCGCTCCAGGCAGGGTCGGGTTGGTTCCCCCTGTGAGAATAAAACAAGCACCTGTCAGGGGCCAGGGGAGGGACTGAAACAGCGACTCAGTGATCTCCCCCTCTCCCCACCTCGATTCAGCATCGGTCATCACTGTCATTCCCGGAGGCAGGGGGGAAGGATTTTTGTGGCTGGGGACGGTGCCGGCTTGGCAGCCCCTGGGCCCCAACTCATCTATGCATCCTCAGAGTAGGGACAGCCCTGGGAAAGGCCCCCTGCTCTGAAGCTGTCCCTGGGGGCAGGGATCCCCCTTCCTCAGCCCCAAATCTCCAGCAGCTGCTGCTGCTCTTAAGTTGGGGATCCCCACCCCAGTCCTAGTGACTCCATCCCTGCTTCCCAGACAGGCATCTCCTCTGCTTTGCCCAGGGCTCATGGCAGAGCCTGGCTCTGAGCATCCCATCAATGCGGAGCTCCCCCGAGTGTCCAGCTGGGCGTCGGATTGGGAGTGAAGATGCCCAGCCGGGCCCTTCACCTGCTACCACCAGCTCCACGGGGTCACTGGGCTCTGACCAGACGGGCAGGTCTGGTTTGGTGCTATATCGGCAGCTGGAGTTCCCTGTGTCTCTCCGGCTCACACTGCTGATGGGAAACTCAGCCATGTCCCCAGCCGGCTCCGCGTCCTGCAGCCTGTTCGGGTTTCCATCTTGGTACAGAAGGAACCTCACCTTCTGGTGCCGACCCCGACACCAGATGGTCACGGCTCCCCCATCTGCTGGGACTCAGGGAGATGGAGGGTTTGGGGTAGTAGGTCTCTGCAGTGAGAAGGAGACAGGCCATGAGACAGCCCCCGGCACAGTCTCTGCACCTGTCCTCACCGCACGGTCCCAGACACGGGGCCCCTAGGAGAAAACCCAGCCGGAGGAACCTCTCCGAGATCCCAGAGATTCCTGGGAGCTCCAACTGAAGCTGCCCGAGGACCTAAATCCACAGCACCCCTCTGTACCCGTCTATCTACTTAATGGGCCCCCCCAGCCCAGTGTCCCCCCTCCCCATCCCTGCCCCATGGGATAAGACCCATGGGCCCATCCTGCCAGTATCATCCCCCCACCCCCCAGATCAGACCCACAGGTCCTCACAGCCACTGTCTCGTACTCAGCAGCCGCCAGCAGCTGCTGCGTCTCTGGCAGGTGCTGGGAACCTCTCGGGCTGGCGGCACCGGGCAGTGCCAGATTGTGTCTGGTACAACAACACCCAGCTCCTCCCAAGCGCTTCACACCTGCAGATATCACAGCACTTCACAGAGGGGGGCAGGGGAACCAGCCCCATTTTACAGAGGGGGAAACTGAGGCAAAGAAAGGGGCAGGGACTTGGCCACAGTCCCCCAGAAAATCATGGCAACAATAGGAACGGCAGCCAGCTATCCTGAGTCCCAGCCCCTGCGCTCTCCCCACTAGGCCACACGGCCACCCAGGGAGTGTCAGCCCGACTCAGGGCCGTAGTCCGTACAGCATTGGTGGGCTAGTGGCTACAGTAGAGGACTGAGATCCAGGGTTAAATCCCCAGCTTCGGGACGAGAGTGGGGTCTAGAGGTGGGGGTGGGGAGGACTGGGAGCCAGAATTCCTGGGTTTGATCCCAGCACAGAGAGGGGAGTGGGGTCTAGTGGTTAGATCGGGAGGGGGCTGGGAGTCAGAGGTGCTGGGTGCTGCACAGACACAGTGAGAAAAAGCCCCCACCCTAAAGCCAAGCCCTGACTCTCTAACCAGACACGAGGTACAGGAGGAATGATTGTCCCCAGGTCATACAAGGGGAAATGGAGGCACAGGCGGGTTGAGTGACACCCCAAGGTCCCCTTGGGGCAGGGATCCCCCCTCCCTCAGCCCCAAATCTCCAGTGGCTGGGAACCCCCCAGTGACTCCGTCCCCACTCCCCAGCCGAGCGTCCCCTCTGCTGGGCCCACGGCGAAGAGCATCCCATTGGCATGGAGAACCCCTGTAGGTCTGGCTGGGTGTGGGGCTGGGAGCGGGGATGCCGAGCCGGGCCCCTCACCTACTACAACAATCCGCACGATGTCACTAGGATCCGACCAGTTGGGCGGCTCCAATCTGGAGCGAGATCGGCAGCTGTAGGCCCCTCCGTCTTCCCGCCTGGCGCCGGGGATGGTGAATTCAACCCTGTCCCCAGCAGTATCCAGCTTCCAGATTTCGATTCCACCTTTATACAGAAATAACCTCCTGGCCTCGCACCGACACTGACAGCGGATGGTGACGGCTCCCCCCAGGGCGATCACCCCACTGGGGCTGGCGGAGATGGAGGGTCCGGGCGCAGGGAGCTCTGCATTCACACACAAACAGGAATGAGATGGGGAGACACAAACTCCTCCCGTCTGTCTGTAACCTGCCCCTAGCGCCCAGCCCTGGGACAGCGCCAGGGCTATCAGACACCTTACTGCATCCGCAGGGAACCTGTGGGCTGGGTTCTGATCTCAGCCCCCTGGGGTCAACCAGGAGTCACCCCTGAGTGCACTGGGGCAGGGCTGGGGTTAATCCAGGGGGGTTGATTTGAGGTTTGGGGGGAAGGTTCCGGGCTCAGCTAGTCTCTTCTCCCCCATCCTTAACTTTCCCCCACCCCTCATTGATACTCACGTCCAGACACCCCACTCCACCCAACCAGCCAGCAGCCTGGAAAGGAAACTGTTTGTTAGGGACCAGATCCCAGAACGACTGGAGCCTGCACCATGGTCTCAGATCGATTCCCCCCACTCCCCCCCCCCCCCAACCCACCCATGGTGACACTCACCAAGGAAGAGGACAGTGAGATGAGAGCAGATGCCATGATGGGGCAGCGCGGGGGCTCTCAGCACTGCCACCAATGCCCCGGTGCCCAGCTCCACCCAGCCCCGAATAAGGCACTGAGCCAGGGGCTGTCGCCACAGGAAGCCGGTGATGTCTCATCTCTTCCTGTATCCATCACACCTTGTCTCTAATCTACCGGCCAAATCTAGCGTGGCCAAAGTAAGCAGAGGTACCTGCAAAACCCAGGAAATCCTGGGACCGTCAGCCTGGCCAGGTGTCATGCAGCTAGCAGCATGTCCCTATGTCTGTGGGGAGTGGGGACAGGTCACCCTCAGTGTTCCCTGCAGCCTTGGGGAAGGTGCACTAGGCTGGTAGCCAGGAGACCACGGGGTCTGGTCTTCAGTCTCCAACTGACCACTGAGAATATTTCCATGCAGATCTTCCTTCTCATTACTTTCTGGGTTCAAACCTGGCTGATGACCCATATCGGTAAAAGTAATATGATCATGCAATTAAAGTACGATGTCATAATGCACAAGGGGGCAGAGCTAAGAGTGTTCAGGAAACCGTAACTGAGGCATTTCCTGCTGCTGGAGGGTTTGACTCTGCAGCCTTCCCGCTCAGCCTGCCAAGCTGCCCACCTGCCACACGAGCCGTGGCACCGTGTGAGGAGCAGGCGCGATGGGGGACGCCTGGGTTTGCTGCCCCTTGGGCCACAGCTGAGCGGTGATGACGGGTTTACACTGTAACGCCTGGTTCTAAGGGGCTTTTCTCAGCGTGTGAATTAAATCAACCAGGTTCAAAACAAAACTGGAGAAAGAAATTCCATCCCAGGCCCCCAGCCGGTCACCAGCCAGGAGAGACCCAGGGACCTTCTAATGCCCCCGCAGAGACCCTGCCCCCGAGCTGGAGGAGACCCTGTCAGTGGTTATGTGGCCAGGCCCCGAGAGAGGGACGTGACACAGGCTTTGTTTATACGCCATTGGCTGGAGGGCAGCAGAAAGCTGGGGGTCAGGAAGCTTTGACTGTGTCCTTGGCTCTAGTCGTTGGAGCAGGGGGCTGGGAGCCAGGATCCCGGGCGTGATGGTTGCGCCGTCGCCCATCCGTTGCTCTCACACAGCGCTGGGTAATGCCGGGAGCACCGCGACTTGGGGGCAGCGTTAAAGGTGCCTCAGGAGTCCAGCCAGATGGTCCCAACGGGCTTTAACTCCCGTATCCCCCTGCTCATCAGTCGCCCCCCCCTCGGCTGCCCCTGGTCCCATGGAGCAGGAGTGGGACAAGCAGCGGATTTGCTGCATAGCAGAGTCATCTCCCGGCCTTTTCACTCCCCAAACTTACTCCCGCCCCCGGTCTGGGAAACGGCAGCCACCTGGGCTGGGAGGGGCACTGGGGGCAGGTAGGGTGACCAGATGTCCCAATTTTATAGGGACAGTCCCGATATTTGAGGCTTTGTCTTCTATGGTCCCCACCCCCATCCCGATTTTTCACACTTGCTCTCTGGTCACCCTAGGGGCAGGGGAATATGGCGGGTGGGAGAACGTGGGGGAACATTGGGGCTGGGGGGCTGAGGGGGCAGGCCTGCAGGGCAGGGCAGTGGAGGGGAGACAATGGAAGCTGCCCCCAGTGGCTGGGGTTCACCTGGGTTCCCCCCGGTGAGTGTTTCAGGGTGAATCTGCCCTATGGCCATGGGGGGCATCATCTCCCCTCCCTCCCCTGCCCCGCCCCAGTCAGCCAGAGGTGCCCCAGCTCAGTGGGAATTTTGGCAGGAAAACAAATCCCCCCCGACCCCATCTGCTGACTCCCCCCTTTCAAAACCCCATCCTATCTCAAACCACCGCCCCGCCCCGACCAGTCTCCCCTCAAACTCCCAGCTCCACCACTTCCCCCGACCTCGGCCCATCTCCCCTCACAACCACATCCCCCCTACCCCGACCTCATTCCGTCTCCCGTCATGCCCATATTCCCCCACCCCGACCCATCTCCCCTCACACCCACGTCCCCCCACTATGACCTCGGCCCATCTCCCCTCATGCCCATGTCCCCCCAACCCCGACCTCGGCCTGTCTCCCTTCACACCCATGTGCCGCCCTCCCCAACCTCAGCCTGTCACTCTGCCTCGGTGGGTCACAACTGTGAATACCAAATTCAGGGCAAGCTGCTGACAAGTAGGGCAGACACACCCCGAAACGGGTGCTTATTCTTCCATAAGATATTCCAAACCAGCAACTAACGTCTCACCCCAGTGGCTAACAAGAAGTTAGAAATGCAGGGTCCTTAGGAATTCCAGTCCTTGTTCCAACTCACAGACACTAGACTTAATGATGGGTGGTTATTTAAAACCAACTGCGTCAACCAAAGGGTTCTTCTGATCCCAAAGGACCAGCCACGCACCCAGGTCAATATGTAACTCAGATCTTACTAAAGGATTGGCAAGAGTGTGATCAATGGGGTATCTAATATCTAAAGGTTTATTTATAAAAAGAAAGAGGGGAGAGTTAAAGTTGGTTAAAGGAATCAAATACATACGACATTTGCAAAGTTCTTGGCTCAGGCTTGAAGCAGTGATGAAATAATGTGCTGGCTGGTTCAGTCTCATTGGAAGGTCCTCGGTCCGTCGGTTTGAAGGCTCCCGTTCATATAAGTCCACGGTCCAGAGAGCAGAGCAGGAAAAAGGGGAAATGGAGATGTTTCCAGGGCTTTTTATAGCGTCTGTGACATTATAGGATTCAAATATGACCATGTAGATCATTGTTGCTACCACTGTTATACAATTGCAACAAATCTTCTGCAAAGTGTGTCATGTCAGGTGTCGTGGTTTCTCGACAAGCCCTCAGCACACTCTGTGGAAAAATACAGGCACAAGATGGAGTTTAGCGTCACGTGATCTGGTCAAACGCCTGCCCTCCAGTGCCTGGATGAGTCATAGCAGAGGCCATTGCCCAGATTCCAGTTAGAGCGGTCACATGAAAGTCCGCCAGGTATGGATAAGCTTCTTCCATGGCCCATTGGGTCTGTTGAGGGGCCATCACTCGAATGCTCCATTCGCAATGTGCTGGCTAGACTCCATGTAAACGGTACTGTGGGTGTTACCACAGGAGCAAACACATTTGAAAGACAGGTACCTAGTCAATATCCATAACTGCAGATACAAAAATGCAAAAAGAAAAGGAGTACTTGTGGCACCTTAGAGACTAACCAATTTATTTGAGCATACAAAAAAGGTGCATGCATACAAACCACCCCCCCCACCCCCCGCCCCCACCAGCAGGCTCTCTCCTCCAGCCTCTGTTCACATTCCTGGGCAGAGTTGTTACCTCCCCCTCCCCCTCCTGGCTCAGGGGACAGGCTCTCAGGTCTCCCATCCCCAGGGCACATTCCCAGGTCAACACTCCCCCCACCCTGCTGCGGCACATCTCTCCCTCCTTTGAGACTGAACTGAGCGGGGTCACTCTGAGCAGTGACCTGGGGAAGTTCGGGGCCCCCTCTACGGGACAACGCGTCTGCTATCATGTTGGCACTTCCCTTCACGTGGACCACGTCCACGTCGTAATCCTGCAGGAGCAGGCTCCATCTCAGGAGTATGGCGTTGGCTCCTTTCATCTGGTGCAGCCAGGTCAGGGGAGAGTGGTCGGTGTAGACGGTGAAGTGTCGCCCGAAGAGATAGGGCTCTAGTTTCTTGAGGGCCCACACCATGGCCAGGCACTCCTTCTCCATGGCCGCGTAGTGTTGCTCCCAGGGTAGCAACTTCTTGCGCAGGTACACGATGGGGTGTCTCTCCCCATTTTCATCCTCCTGCATTAACACCGCCCCCAGTCCCGTGTCTGAGGCATCGGTGAACACCACAAAGGGCTTGTCAAAGTCTGGGTTTGCCAGAACTGGACCACTGACCAGAGCCTCCTTCAGCACGCAGAAAGCCTCCTGGCACTGCTCGGTCCAGACTACCTTGTCTGGCTTCCCCTTCTTGCATAGCTCAGTGATGGGGGTGGCGATGGCGCTAAAGTGGGGCACAAATCTTCGGTAGTATCCTGCCATCCCAATAAAGGCTTGGACCTGCTTTTTGGTGTGGGGAGCGGGCCAGTCTCTGATCACCTCCACCTTAGCTGGTTCCGGCTTTAGGCGGCCGCTCCCCACCCGATGGCCCAGGTAAGATACTTCAGCCATCCCCACCTTGCACTTCTCCGCTTGTACAGTCAGCCCAGCCCCCTGGAGTCGGTCCAGCACTTGTCTAACCTGGGACACATGGTCCTCCCAGGTCTGGCTAAAGACACAGATGTCATCAATATACGCCATGGCAAAACTCTCCATCCCCCTCAGGAGCTGGTCCACCAGGCGGTGGAAGGTGGCCGGCGCTCCCTTGAGGCCGAAAGGCAGGGTCAGGAACTCATAGAGCCCCAGAGGGGTGATAAAGGCCGATTTCAGCCGGGCATCTGCATCCAGCGGCACTTGCCAGTAGCCCTTTGTAAGGTCCATGGTGGTAAGGTACCGAGCTCCTCCCAGCTTGTCTAGGAGCTCGTCAGGCCTGGGCATGGGGTAGGCATCAGATACAGTGATGGCATTGAGCTTCCGATAGCCCACACAGAACCGGATCGACCCGTCCTTTCTGCGGACCAGCACCACCAGCAAGGCCCAAGGGCTGGCAGATAGCTGGATCACCCCCAAAGCCAGCATGTCCCGGACCTCTCTTTCCAGGTCCTGAGCAGTTTTCCCTGTGACTCGGAAGGGGGAGCATCTTATCGGCAGGTGAGACCCTGTCTGCCCCCGGTGGACAGTCAGATTAGTGCCTCCAGGATGGTTGGAAAACAGCTGTCGGTACGGATGCAGCACCCCCTGACCTCAGCTTGCTGGGCAGGGGTTAGCTGATCCGAGCAGGGAATTGTTTCTAGGGGGGAACCAGCTCTGGTCCCAGGCAATACATCTACTAAAGGGTCATCTCCCTGCTCCTCCCACTGTCCACACACGGCCAACACCACTTACCCCCTGGCATAATATGGCTTCATCATATTCACATGGTAAACCCGGAGACGGTGCGCCTGGATAGACAGCTCCACCACATAGTTTACCTCATTGAGCTGCTTGACAACCTTGAAATGGCCCTCCCAGGTGGCCTGTAGTTTGTTCTTTCTCACGGGGATGAGAACCATCACCTGATGCCCGGTGGTGTAGGCACGGGCCCGCGCCGTGCTGTCATACCAGTCCTTCTGCTTCTTCTGGGCTCTGGCCAGATTCTCCCTGGCCAGGCCCATGAGTTCAGCCAGTCTCTCTCGGAAGATCAGGACATACTCCACCACTGACTCTCCATCGGGAGTGGCCTTTCCCTCCCACTCGTCTCTCATCAGGTCCAGGGGGCCCCTCACCCTCCTTCCATATAACAGTTCGAAAGGTGAAAATCCGGCAGACTCCTGGGGTACCCCCCTGTACGCGAACAGCAGGTGAGGTAAGTACTTGTCCCTATCCCGCAGGTGCTGGTTCATAAAGGTTTTCAGCATCATCTTTAGCGTCCCGTTGAACCTCTCCACCAGCCCAATGGACTGGGGGTGATAAGCTGAGGCCCAGTTGTGCTGGACCCCACATTTCTCCCACAAGCACCGGAGCAGGACCGACATGAAGTTGGATCCTTGGTCTGTTAAGACTTCCTTGGGGAACCCCACTCGGCTGAAAATGGTCAGGAGCACATCTGCCACGGTGTCTGCCTCAATGGAAGCTAAGGGCACTACCTCGGGGTAGCGGGTGGCAAAATCTACCACCACCAGAATGTATTTCTTCCCCGACCGGGTCGTCTTGCTCAGAGGTCCCACTATGTCCATGGCCACCTTCTGGAAAGGTTCCTCTATGATGGGCAAAGGTCTCAAAGCCGCTTTTCCCTTGTCCCAGGCCTTCCTCACCCTCTGACAGGGGTCACAGGATCAGCAATACTGTCGGACCGTGGTAAAGACCCCAGGCCAGTAAAAGTTCTGTAGCAACCTCTGCCGGGTGCACCGGATTCCCTGGTGCCCTGAGAGGGGGATGTCATGGGCCAGGTACAGTAGCTTGCGGCGATACTTCTGGGGGACCACTAGCTGCTTCCTGATCCCACAGGACTCCACTTCCCTTGGGGGAGCCCATTCTCGGTACAGGAACCCCTTCTCCCATGGGAACCTCTCCTGGCAGCCTCTTCTCATGGTCCGTACCATATTGAGGTTGGCCAGGTCCCTGAGCTTCCGCAAGGAGGGATCTTTCCTCAACTCGGCCTGGAACTCAGCAGCTGGGGAAGGGATGGGGACCGGTTCCCTCTCATTGGCCGGGTCTGAGGCCACAGCCTCTCTGAGCCGTGCCCCTCGGCGCTCCCTCCCCACCAGGGTAGGGTCCTGCGCCTCCGATGTGGTACCCTCCCCAAGGTCTCCTCAGTCTGTCCCTGAGCCTGGGGCACTTGGTCCGTACTGGGTCCGTACTGGGTCTGTACATGGCCTCTCTGGCCACAGTGATAGCAGCTCAGGTCACATTGGTCCCCTCGAGCGGGTCGGAGGGGCCCGACGCCAGGCATTCCCCTTGGGAGGGGGTTCTCCCTATTTCCCCGCTGGGAGGTCCCAGGGTGACTCTCTGCATCGTGGGGGGCCTGTTATTTTGGGACTCCTCCCTGCTACTCCCTGACCGACTGTTCACACACTCATCGGCCAGCTGCCCTGCGTGCTGGGGGTTCTCTAGCTTTTTGTCCACCAACCATAGCCTCAGGTCGGAAGGGCACTGTTCATACAGTTGCTCCAGTACAATTAGGTCAAGCAGGTCCTCTCTAGCTTGGGCCCCAGCTGTCCACTTGCGGGCATATCCCTGCATTTGGTTGACCAGTTGTAGATATGTGACCTCAGGCATTTTACAATGACTCCGGAACCTTCTCCGGTACATCTCGGGGGTCAGCCCAAACTCACGGAGCAGGGCCTGTTTGAACAGTTCGTAGTCCCCTGCCTCCGCCCCGTCATTCAGCTGTACACCTCCACGGCTTTGGGGTCCAGTAAGGGGGTGAGAAACTGGAGCCTGTCTGCAGGGTCAACCCTGCGCATCTCGCAGGCATTCTCAAAGACCGTCAGGAAGCTATCTATGTCCTCCCACTCCTTCCATGGGCCAGGAAGCACTTATCAAAGCTCCTTGCCATCTTGCGTCCCCCCGGACTCACCACAGCTGGGGCCCCACTGCTCCTCACCCTGGCGAGCTCCAGTTCATGCTGTCTTTGTTTCTCCTTCTCCTGACATTCCCTCTCCTTCTCCTCCTGCTCATGCCGACGTTGTTTCTCCTCATGCTGACGCTGCTTTTCAAGGTCCTCCAGCTCCCTCATTTTCATCTCCCTCTCCCATTCCAGCCGCCTCCACTCCAGGGATGGGGAGCTCCGCCGGGAGGATCCCCTGCTGACTGCCGGGGTCAGGGTGCCTTCGGTCTTCAGTGGGCTTCCCCCAACCCCTCCCTCAGGAATAGGTGGGAAGGGTCTCGGGATGTCCTCGGCAGCAGTCTGACCCCTCCCAGCCTGGTCAGGCTCCAGGGCCCACGCTGCGTCCACCGGGCGGCTTCCCTCAGGGGCAGGGATTGGGTCATCCAAGCGATCCCTCTCCTCCATCTGGGCAATCAGCTGTTCCTTGGTGGACCTCCCAATGCGCAGCCCCCTCTGCCTGCACAGCTCCACCAGGTCGCTCTTAAGGCGTTTAGTGTACATCTCCCTGCTGGCCACTCGGAGGCCTGGGCAGCTTTCTACGGTTTCCAGGAAAAACCCCTCGTGTGCCAGTCCTTCTTGACAGGTTTCAGAGTAACAGCCGTGTTAGTCTGTATTCGTAAAAAGAAAAGGAGGACTTGTGGCACCTTAGCGACTAACCAGTTTATTTGAGCATGAGCTTTCGTGAGCTACAGCTCACTTCATCGGATGCATAGCATATCGTGGAAACTGCAGAAGACATTATATACACACAGAGTTTTGTTTCATGGTCTCTGTGTGTATATAATGTCTTCTGCAGTTTCCACGATATGCTATGCATCCGATGAAGTGAGCTGTAGCTCACGAAAGCTCATGCTCAAATAAACTGGTTAGTCTCTAAGGTGCCACAAGTACTCCAGTCCTTCTTGAGGTGACCACCTCTTTGCCATGGTCGAGCTGCTGACTCCTCCACCCCTGGGACCGCTCGCTGCAATCCCCGGGGGACCCTGTTACTGCAAAAGTCCTTCTCTCTGGTCACACACTCCCAGGGGTTAACCGCCCCCTGAAACCGTCTCTCTCTGAATCTTCAGCATGCCTGATCACCGTCAATCCCCCTTCGTTTTACTGTTCCCCAGTCACTTACTGCAGGAAGCGCAGTTCACAGGGTACAGTACATCCCACCGCTGCCACCAGTTGTCACAGAGTGTGGGGGAGTCCAGGCCCCGCACCCCCCTTCCAGGGATTCACGGAGACTCTCAGCCAGCCGGTAAAACGGAAGGTTTATTGCACAACAGGAACACAGTCCAAAACAGAGGTTGTGGGTACAACCAGGACCCCTCAGTCAAGTCCTTCTGGGGGAGCAGGGAGCTCAGACCCCAGCCCTGGGGTTCCCTGCGTTCCTCCACCCAGCCCCAAACTGAAACTAACCCCCCCCCAGCAGGCTCCCTTCTGCAGTCTCTGAACACATTCCCGGGCAGAGGTGTTACCTCCCCCGCCCGCTCCTGGCTCAGGTGACAGGCTCTCAGGTCTCCCATCCCCAGGGCACATTCCCAGGTCAACACTCCCCCCTCTCTGTTGCGTCACATCGTCACACAGGGGCACTGTCTGCCCCCTCCCCCCTCACTTCCCCAAACAATCCTGGCCCCCGGCTCTGACCTTTGTGGGGAGCCTGTCTGCCCTCAAAGTCCTGCCCCCATCCTGACCCCTCTCCCCTCTACCCCCCTTCCAACACTCCCTGCATACTTCACCCAAACTCCCGGCTCCCCCCAGCTGGCTCCCCCCAAACACCCGCTGTGGGGGGGTCCAGAAGCGCTGGTTTCTAAATCACTCTGGGCCCTGTTGTGTCATGGATTTGCTATAAAGGGCCCAATTTGTGAACACGCCCCAGCCCCTGCCCCACACTGAACAGGGTTAAACACAGGCCGGGGTGGGGTCCAGAGCCCGCAGCCTGCTCAGCCCCACGGCAAACCCCCCAGTGACCCCTAGGACCGGCTGTGACAGACCCAGCAGAGCAGGAACCAGGGAGCTGTGGTAGGCACCGTGTGAAACTAGGGGTTTGTTCCGGCCCCGGCCCCGTTCGCTGGAGTGAGTCTCTAGCCGGAACAAACCCCCGGGTTTGGGCGTCTCCCCACTGTCTCCGGAGACGCTAGCGACTGTCCTGGGGGGCAGAGGAGCCGGTGGAGCTGGGCTGGATCTGGCGTCGCCGCGGCTGCTGTAAAAGTCCGACCCTGTTTCCTCCCGGGTTGGGGGTTCAGCCGGGGGAGGGGCGATGGCGTCAGGGTCCCTCTCTCTAGCCGCTCTCCTCAGGACGTCTCCGCGGAGCAGGGTCCGGAGGGCCCGGGGGGCCCAGGAGACGGGGGGTGGCAGCCAGGAGGGTGAAGCGAGTCTCTTTCTTTAAGGCCCCAAAGGGTGGTGGGTGGCAGAGCCCATCCCCACAATATTTTATCCACCAATGAGGCCTCATTTCTGACACCCCAATTTTGGGTCACGGATTTCTGCTCTCCCCCTTCTCCCGTGTCCCAGGTGGGACCCAACCCGGCCCATGGGGTCTGTCCTGTGGCCTCTTGGGTTGGACAAATCCCGTCTTTCTGTCTCACCAACTTTACCCCCAACCTTCATTTGTCCAGGTTCTCGTGAGGCTGTCTGAACTTCTCACTTTTTCACTTTTGTCGGCTGAACCCACCAGGAGGGGACATTGGGAGGCTCCGGTATCACAGCCCCCCCCGGGGTGGGGAGATTTGCGGGGCAACTCTGAGGGTTTGTACAAGAGAAATACAGGGTGGGAGAGGTCTAGGGAGAAAGGGGGGAGAGAAAAGGGGCTTGGGGACCCCGCTGAAGAGAGAGGAGGGGGATGGACAGCGGGGGGGGGCAATAAGTGCCATTATTCCAGTGCCACGCAAGATGCAGGCTCCCCGCTCTCCACTGACAGCCCTGGGCAGAGACTGGCCTGGCAGCGCCAGTGAGTGGGACCCGGCACTGTCCAGGGGCTGCTCCGCGGGGAGCCCAATTAGCCCAGCACAGGGGCAGTTCCTCTAACTCGTGCTGCGGGGGCTGGTGCTCGCGGGGTTCGGGGTTCAATCCTGGGGTGTTGCTGTCAGGTTGGGATGGGTTCAGTCAGAGAGACACCCTTCGGACTGCCACCTGACGTGCTGAGATTACCCCTGAGCCGTTTTCCACTGCCACCTTGAGACTCCAGAACCCTGCCTTGCTGAGCCAGACACACTAGTCTGCTGCAAACACAGACCCATGTCTGGTCCACACCCACAAAGCTGCAGGTCACCTATTTCCATCACCCAGACACCCAGCTCCCAATGGGATCCAAACCCCAATTAAACCCATTTTACTCTCTATAAAGCTTATACAGGGTAAACTCATAAATTATCTGCCCTCTATAACACTGATAGAGAGATATGCACAGCTGTTTGCTCCCCCAGGTATTAATCACTTACTCTGGGTTACTTAATAAACAGAAGTGATATTATTAGGTATTAAAAGTAGGATTTAACTCGTTTCAAGTAATAACAGTAAGATTACCAAGCAAAATAAAACAAAACACGCAAGTCTAATCCTAATGCATTAAGAAACTGAAGACAGGTAAATCTCCCCCTTAGAGATGTTCCAAGAAGCTTCTTTCCCAGACTAGACTCCTTCCTAGTCTGGGCCCAATCCTTTCCCCGGTACAGCCCTTGTTAGTTTTAGTTCAGGTGGTAACTAGGTGATTCCTCGTGTCTGGCAGCCCCCTTTGTTCTGTTCCACCCCCTTTTATAGCTTTGGCCAAAGGCGGGACTCCTTTGTCTCTCTCTGGGTTCCCACCCCTCCTTCTAAATGGAAAAGCACCAGGCTTAAGATAGATTCCAGTATCAGGTGACATGGTCACATGTCCCTGTGAGACCTCCTTCTTCATTACCCACGTGCTGTCCCCATGTCCACAAGAAGGCTTGCAGGTAAATAAACCATCTACAGCCAATTGTCCTAGTCAATGGGGGCCATCAAGATTCTAAACCACCATTAATTGACTTCAGAGTTAACGTCATATTTCGAGTTTTAGATACAAGAATGATACCTGCATACAAATAGGATGACCACACTCAGTAGATCATAAGTTTTGTAATGATACCTTCCAAGAGACCTTTTGCTTAAAGAATATTCCAGTTACATTATATTTACACTCATAAGCATATTTCCATAAACATATGGAGTGCAGTGTCACACATGGTATTGGGGGTTCAATCCTGGGGAGCTGCTGTCAGGTCGGCAGCTATTTTGGGGGGGGATTCTCTGAGGCAGGGGTATTTGGGGGCAGGGGGGTTTGTGCTGGCATCTCAGTCCCCCGAGGGGAAGCGGCTCATCCCCCGGGGAGATTCTCTTCCCTGCACGGCCGGATCCAGACTCCTGGGGGCACAGAGAGACGGCGGGTTAGAGGGGGCCCGTGTCACCATGGGCCCAAGTCCTGGGGGAGCAAGGGGCTCAGAAGGGGGGGGTCACCTCATCTAGGGCACCTCCCTCGGGCGGCTGTAATAGGCCTCAGCCAGGATCAGCCCCATGACGAGCAGGACCATGGCACTCAGCGCCAGTCGGGCGATGTTGGCGTAGGTGAAATCCTGGTGTCCCGGGGGGGCTGCTGCAGAGGGAAGGGGAGAGTCACTTGGCAGCTCAGATGGGGAGATCAGCAGCTAGCTCTGCCCCAGGAGCGGAGCCCCCTACACCCCATCCAGCAGGTCCAGCCCAGCCCCCCCTCTGGGGGTCTTCCAGGAGCTGCAGCTCTGAGATCTCCCCCGGGCCGGACCCCTCAGGTGAGGCCATGTCGTGCTGCCCCAGGGGGCTGAGCCTCAGCTTCCCCTATGAAGGGGGCTCCCGGGTGGATGAACTGCTCCCGAGACACCCAGCACCCCAGGACCACGCCAGGGGATGGGGACAATCAGAGCCTCAGGGTTTAGCCCCACACAGCAGGGAACCACCCCAGCTCCCTGTCCCCATAGGACCCCTCTGTCCACCCCCACAGGTACCTCTGCCCCAGCCTGTCTGCTGTGCAGTGAGCCCATCCCTGGGGTATCTTGGCTACTGCCAAACACAGCCAGGCAGTGCGCGGGGGAGGCTGGTACATCACCCGCTGCCCCCCACACTTGGGCAGTTCCCAGGGCCCTGGGGACCAGGACGCAGCCAGAGGCAGCAGAACATCTATTGGGGAGAGGGTCAGGGGGTCCCCTGAGACCCCAGTGGGGGGAGGGGAAGCAAGAACCAAGGAAATTCTGGGTAATGCTCACTCCTATTGCCAGGGGGATGTCATGTGGCCCAATAATGGGGGGTTATTGCCCCAGGACTCTGGGCCCAATTTCACAGCCCAGTCCCCCAGATCCTGTCCCTCCCCTGGGATCCCCCAGCAAATTCCCGGCTGCGACCTGCAGAGCAGGAAGCATAGCGGGAGCTGTGGGTCTGGGGTTGCCCCTCCCCCTGATGTCTCAGCCCCACTCACCCCTGGGCACCACGACCTGTTTCCACAGTAATTGCCCCCCACCCCAGACACAGGACCCAACCTCCTCTATGGGTCCCAAGAATGGGAGCAACACAGGGGAACATCCCCCTGGGAAAAGCCCCCTTCTCTGCAGCTCCCCCTGGGGGAAGGGATCCCCCCTCCCTCTGTCCCGAACCTCCAGTGGCTGCTGCTCAGGCCCGGCTGGGGAACCCGCAAGTGACTCCGTCCCGGCTGCACGGCTGGGTGTCCCCTCTGCTGGGCCAGGGCTCAGGACAGACCCTGGTTCTGAGCGTCCCATAAGTGCGAAGCCCCCGAGGGATCTGGCTGGGTGTGTGGCTGAGATCGGGGACGTGGAGGCAGGCCCCTCACCTGCTACCACCAGCTCCACGGGGTCACTGGGCTGCGAGGAGACGAAGGGCTCTGATCGGGGCCGGTAGCTGCAGCTGTAGCTCCCTCCGTGCTGCCGGCCCACGGTGGGGATGTAGAACTCGGCCCCGTCCCCAGCAGGGTCCATGTGTCGCGGCGGGTTCAGGTCTCCAGCCTTGTGCAGGAAGAACCTCACATTCCGGCGCTGCCCCTGACACCGGATGGTGACGTTTGCCCCTGGGGTGGTGACCCCAGTGGGGCTCAGAGAGATGGAGGGTCTGGGCAGGCTGGGATCTGCACATAGGAGACAAGCTGTGAGAACAAGACCAGGACACCCACCCAGCCCCAGCCTCCCTGGCAGGTCACAGCCATGGGCAGATCCAGGGCCCCGGGCAGAGATTCTCTCCCAGATCCCAGAGTCCCCCCACCCAGAAACCGGGCCCTGCAAGACACCGAGCCACGACTCCCAGCTGCTTGGGATCCTCCTATGCCCGTTTGTGGCCCTGCCTCGTTCACTGCATCTGGCCTGCCCTGGACACACAGCGACTCATGGGCTTGTCTCCAGGGCCCAGCACGACAGGGCCTGAGCCCCACACAGAAAGGGAGTCACCCTGCCAGCCCCCCAGGGAGGCAGGGAGGCGTCATTATCCCCATTCAACAGAAGGTGAAACTGAGGCACAGTCAGATTCACTTTCCTTCGTGAGCTCCCAGGGGCAGGGACCTTTTCTTCATTCTCTGTTTATGCAGCGCCTGGCACAAAGGGGCCTTGAACATGGCAGGGTCCCTACATGCTCCCCCAACACAAGGGATCCAGCGCTATTGAGGCCAGCGTTTGCAGAGGTCTCCACTAACTGTGGGCATCTCGGTTTCTGGCACTTGGCCTGAGGTCCCCCAAGATTGAAAATCATTTTGAAATCATGACATGCTCCCATCACACAGAGTCTGTGGCCGCGCCAGGAGCTGGGCCAGATCTCCTGGGTCCCAGCCCAGCACCAAGCCACCATTTCCCCTGCAGGCCCTGCCTCATTCAGCTCCGGCCGGGGCACTGCCTGGGGCGGGGCCTGGAGAACAGAGCGGAGGGGATCACGGGATTAAATAGCGTCTCACGGTTCCTACCCACAAGGGGCAGCGTTAAAGTCACCTCCCTGCCCCGAGTCTCCAGGGGCTCCTGCTCCACGGGGGAGGGATAGTTCAGTGGTTTGAGCATTAGCCTGCTAAACCCAAGGTTATGAGTTCAATCCTTGAGGGGGCCATTTTGGAATATGGGGCAAAAATTGGGGATTTGGTCCTGCTTTGAGCAGGGGGTTGGACTAGATGACCTCCTGAGGTCCTTTCCAACCCTGATATTCTATGATTCTATGACAGGCATCCCGTCAGGGCTCAGGGCAGAGCCTGGCTCTGAGCGTCCCATTAGCACCGAGCCCCTGTGAGGGTCTGGCTGGGGCTGGGAATGGGGATGTCAAGCCGGGCCCCTCACCTCTCACCACCAGCTCCACGGGGTCGCTGGGGGACGATGCGGCGGATGGCTTTGATCTGTTGTGATAGGAGCAGTTGTAGCTCCCGCCGTCCTCCCGGCTCACGTTGCTGATGGGAAACACAGCCTCCAACCCTTCCGGATCCACAGCTGGGAAATGGCGTCCCTCTTTATTCAGCATGAATCTCATGCCCTGGCGCTGCCCCCGACACCAGACAGTCATGTCTTCCCCTAGGGAGACCCACTCGCTGGGGCTCAGGGAGATGTTGGGTTTGGGGTAGCTGGGCTCTGCAGGGGGAAGCAGACAGGCCGTGAGGCGCAGGCCCCGTCAATCAGTCCTGGGGCCCGTCCTCACCACGCAGCCTCAGTGGTGGGTCAGACCTGGCAGCCCTGGGGACGGGCTCCTGGATGCCTTTCCACAGGGGCCCAGTTTCCTCTTATCCCCGGGCTAACAACATGAGACACGGAGCAACCCGAGCCGCTGGGGGCCAGAGCTCTCCTCCCTAGCAGGATACAGGCCAGTCCAGTCTCCAGGGTCCGTTCACTCCCTGGCTTCTCTGCTGGGAGGGCTGGGAGCCAGGTTCTCTCCCCAGCTATGGGAAGGGAGTGGGGTGACAGCAGGAGGGATGGGGTCCAGGACTCCTGGGTTCTGTGCACTGCCCCACCCCTGACTTGTAGGGGACTGTACCAGTCTCTACTACACACTGAGGTTTATAACCTTCAGCTCCGCCCATCACCCCCGAACTCATATGTTGGCTGGGAAATGCCCCCCCTGCTCTGCTGCTCCCCGGCCGGGCGTCCTCTCTGCTAGGCCCAGGGCTTTAAGCAGAAAGAACTTCATGCCCGGGTACCGACCCTCACAGCTAATGGTGATGCTTCCCCCGAGCGCCACCACCGTGCTCGGCCAGACGGTGGACGTGAGAAATTCTCGCCCTGCTTTCAACAAGAGACAGGAGTTAAACAAGGGAGACACCCCACCCCTGCCTCCCTCCCGCCCCAGTTCAGTTCATCTGTCACTGAGTCTGTCCCCTACCAGGGATGGCACTGCCTGCCCATGGGGCTTGGGGACAGGGGATTCACCCATACATAGCTCAGGACCCAGCTGCATGAGAGATCTCCTGCTGCGCCCCACCCAACCTGAGGCCAGCCAGGGAGCCTGACCAGTAGGCCCCTTGCAGCTCTGCCCCCTGCCCCGGGGTCAGAAATAGTGTCTGAGACCGGCGGGAGTCACACAAGATCCACCTTTCCCCAGGCCTTGGGAACGGGGGGCTGTGAGTGCAGGGGAGGGAGCTCTTGGGGGTGGATCTGGGGGTTTCTCCCCAGGGCTGCACTGACCGTGAACGTGTCGGTTTCCCCTGCAGGAACAGAACCAGCGTCTGTCGCGGGGGGGGAAGGGGCTGAAACACCGACACAGGGATGGCCCCCCGCTCTCTGCAACCAGTGGTGGATCAGCCACTGGGCCTATGGGGCCTGTGTGCCCGGGGCCCTGGCCAAGTGGGGCCTCCTGGAGCCAGCGGCAGCTCTACCAATTTTGCCACCCCAAGCAGTCGCTGCCGAATTGCCGCTGAGCCCGGAAGAGCGGCGGAGCTGCCGCCCTCACTCCCCACTGGGCCTTGGGCCGGGGTGTGGGGACAGAGCTTCTCCGGTCTTGGGGCCGCAGTTGGGGGGTGTCACGGAGTCCCCGGGCAATGCTCTGGAACTGTTCCCTACGAAGCCAGGCAGGACTCTGGGGAAGTCTCCTCTCTGGGAGCAGCCTGTCTGCAGGACACACAGCTCACCCGGCTCCACCTTCCTGGGTCTGACCTCGGAGCAGTCAGCCTCCTTTGCCCTCCGTGCGCTTCCCCCAGCGAGTCCGCCCAGGCGGGGTCCTCTGGGCTTTCTCCTTTTCGGGGCCAGGAGGGTACCTGATTCCTTCATTCTCCAACCCTTTAGCTCTCACCTCGCAGGGGGGAAGGGCCCAGGCCCTCAGGTGCCAGGAAACAGGGTGTCGGCCATTCTCTGTGTCCAGACCCCTGCACACACCTGACCTCTAGGGCTCTGCAAGGATCATACACCCTTATCCCACCACCTAGATACTTAAGAACTGCACAGGGGAAACTGAGGCACCCCCACACTATTCAGAGGAAACATTAAGAACAGTCCCAGTCTGGAGGGCTGCAATTTGGGCTCTCTTGGTTAAGAGCCCCCATCTTGACCTGGGCCACATACTGTTTACTTACAGAGCTAGCATGGAGACATTCCTCTCTCAACAACCTTGTGTGACGAAGTGGGACTGTTCTTAATGTTTCCTCTGAATAGTGTGGGGGACAGGAGGAAGGGGTGGGGAGGGATCCCCCTTGCTCTGGCCCAGGGCCCCAAGAAACCTTAATCCACCTCCGCCCGTGACTCAGCATTAATCGATCATTACTGTCAGTCCCGGGGAGGGGGGTTTGTGGCTGGGGACGGTGCCGGCTGGGCAGCCCCTGGGCCCAGACTCCTCTGTGCATCCCCATTGCAGGGGCAGCTGCGGGAGCATCCCCTGGGAAAGGCCAATGCTCTGCAGCTCCCCCTGGGGGAAGGGATCCCCCCTCCCTTGGCACCAAATCTCCAGGAGCTGCTGCTCCCCACTGGCTGGGGAACCCCCCAGTGACACTGTTCCCTCTCCCTGTCCAGGCAAATCCCAGGGCTCTGTGCAAAGCCTGGCTCTGAGCATCCCATCTGGGTGCCGACCTTCTGAGGGTCCGGCTGGGATCGGGGACGTGGACCCGGGCCCCTCACCTGCTACCACCAGCTGCACGGGGTCGCTGGGGTCCGAGGAGATGAAGGGCTCTGATGGGGGCCGGTAGCTGCAGCTGTAGCTCCCTCCGTGCTGCCAGCCCACGGTGGGGATGTGGAACTCGGCCCCGTCCCCAGCAGGGTCCATGTGTCGCGGCGGGTCCCGGTCTCCAGCCTTGTGCAGGAAGAATCTCACTTCCCGGTGCTGCCCCTGACACCGGATGGTGACGTCTGCCCCTGGGGTGGTGACCCCAGTGGGGCTCAGAGAGATGGAGGGTCTGGGCAGGCTGGGATCTGCGCACAGGAGACAGGGCTGTGAGAAGAAGACCCGGGGCAACCCCCCAGCCGCAGCCTCCGTGGCAGGCCCCAGCCACGGGCAGATCCAGGGCCCCGGGCAGAGATTCTCTCCAGATCCCAGAGTCCCCCCACCCAGAATCCCGGCCTTGCGAGCTGGGCTTCTTGGCCCCACAGACACCAAGCCACGGCTCCCTATGCTTGGGATCCTCCTATGCCCGTTTGTGGCCCCTGCCTCGTTCACTGCATCTTGCCTGCCTGGACACACAGCGACTCACGGGCTTGTCTCCGGGCCCAGCAAGACAGGGCCTGAGCCCCACACAGGAAGAGAGTCACCCTGCCAGCCCCCGGGAGGCAGGGAGGTGTCCATTATCCCCATTCTACACAAGGGGAAACTGAGGCACAGACAGATTCACTTGGTTAGTGAGCTCCCAGGGGCAGGGACCGTTTCTTCATTCTGTGTTTATGCAGCGCCTGGCACAAAGGGGCCCTGAACATGGCAGGGTCCCTACATGCTCCCCCAACACAAGGGATCCAGCGCTATTGAGGCCAGCGTTTTGCAGAGGTCTCCACTAACTGTGGGCATCTCGGTTTCTGGCACTTGGCCTGAGGTCCCCCAAGATTGAAAATCATTTTGAAAATCATGACATGCTCCCATCACACAGAGTCTGTGGCCGCGCCAGGAGCTGGGCCAGATCTCCTGGGTCCCAGCCCAGCACCAAGCCACCATTTCCCCTGCAGGCCCTGCCTCATTCAGCTCCGGCCGGGGCACTGCCTGGGGCGGGGCCTGGAGAACAGAGCGGAGGGGATCACGGGATTAAATAGCGTCTCACGGTTCCTACCCACAAGGGGCAGCGTTAAAGTCACCTCCCTGCCCCGAGTCTCCAGGGGCTCCTGCTCCACGGGGGAGGGATAGTTCAGTGGTTTGAGCATTAGCCTGCTAAACCCAAGGTTATGAGTTCAATCCTTGAGGGGGCCATTTTGGAATATGGGGCAAAAATTGGGATTTGGTCCTGCTTTGAGCAGGGGGTTGGACTAGATGACCTCCTGAGGTCCTTTCCAACCCTGATACTCTATGATTCTATGACAGGCATCCCGTCAGGGCTCAGGGCAGAGCCTGGCTCTGAGCGTCCCATTAGCACCGAGCCCCTGTGAGGGTCTGGCTGGGGCTGGGAATGGGGATGTCAAGCCGGGCCCCTCACCTCTCACCACCAGCTCCACGGGGTCGCTGGGGGAACGATGCGGCGGATGGCTTTGATCTGTTGTGATAGGAGCAGTTGTAGCTCCCGCCCGTCCTCCCCGGCTCACGTTGCTGATGGGAAACACAGCCTCCAACCCTTCCGGATCCACAGCTGGGAAATGGCGTCCCTCTTTATTCAGCATGAATCTCATACCCTGGCGCTGCCCCCCGACACCAGACAGTCATGTCTTCCCCTAGGGAGACCCACTCGCTGGGGCTCAGGGAGATGTTGGGTTTGGGGTAGCTGGGCTCTGCAGGGGAAGCAGACAGGCCGTGAGGCGCAGGCCCCGTCAATCAGTCCTGGGGCCTGTCCTCACCACGCAGCCTCAGTGGTGGGTCAGACCTGGCAGCCCTGGGGACGGGCTCCTGGATGCCTTTCCACAGGGGCCCAGTTCCTCTCAGCCCCGGGCTAACAACATGAGACACGGAGCAACCCCAGCCGCTGGGGGCCAGAGCTCTGCTCCCTACCAGGAGACAGGCCAGGCCAGTCTCCAGGGTCCGTTCACGTCCCTGGCTTCTCTGCTGGGAGGGCTGGGAGCCAGGTTCTCTCCCCAGCTCTGGGAAGGGAGTGGGGTGACAGCAGGAGGGATGCGGTCCAGGACTCCTGGGTTCTGTGCACTGCACCACCCTGACTTGTAGGAGACTGTACAAGTCTCTACTACACACTAAGGTTTATAACCTTCAGCTCCGCCCATCACCCCCGAACTAATCATATGTTGGCTGGGAAATGCCCGCCCTGCTCTGCTGTTCCCCGGCCGGGCGTCCTCTCTGCTAGGCCCAGGGCTTTAAGCAGAAAGAACTTCATGCCCGGGTACCGACCCTCACAGCTAATGGTGATGCTTCCTCCGAGTGCCATCACCGTGCTGGGCCAGACGGTGGGCGTGAGAAATTCTCGCCCTGCTTTCAACAAGAGACAGGAGTTAAACAAGGGAGACACCCCACCCCTGCCTCCCTCCCGCCCCAGTTCAGTTCATCTGTCACTGAGTCTGTCCCCTACCAGGGATGGCACTGCCTGCCCGTGGGGCTTGGGGACAGGGGGTTCACCCATGCGTAGCTCAGGACCCGGCTGCATGAGAGATCACCTGCCGCGCCCCACCCAACCTGAGGCCAGCCAGGGAGCCTGACCAGTGGGCCCCTTGCAGCTCTGCCCCCTACCCCGGGGTCGGAAATAGAGTCTGAGACCGGCGGGAGTCACACAAGACCCACCTTTCCCCAGGCCTTGGGAACGGGGGGCTGTGAGTGCAGGGGAGGGAGCTCTTGGGAGTGGATCTGGGGGGTTCTCCCCACGGCTGCACTGACCGTGAACGTGTCGGTTTCCCCTGCAGGAACAGAACCAGCGTCTGTCGGGGGGGGAAAGGGGCTGAAACACCGACACAGCGATCGCCCCCCACTCTCTGCAACCAGTGGTGGATCAGCCACTGGGCCTATGGGGCCTGTGTGCCCAGTTGCCCTGGCCAAGTGGGGGCCATCCTGGAGCCAGGGGCAGCTCTACCAATTTTGCCACCCCAAGCAGTCGCTGCCCGAATTGCCGCCGAGCCCGGAAGAGCGGCGGAGCTGCCGCCCTTACTCCCCACTGGGCTCTGGGCCGGGGTGTGGGGGACAGAGCTTCTGCGGTCTTGGGGCCGCAGTTGGGGGGTGTCACGGAGTCCCCGGGCGATGCTCTGGAACTGCTCCCTACGAAGCCAGGCAGGACTCTGGGGGAAGTCCTCCTCTCTGGGAGCAGCCTGTCTGCAGGCACACAGCTCACCCGGCTTCCACCTTCCTGAGTCTGACCTCGGAGCGTTCAGCCTCCTCTTCCCTCCGTGCCTTCCCCAAGCGAGTCCGCCCAGGCGGGGTCCTCTGGGCTTTCTCCCTTTCGGGGCCAGGAGGGTACCTGATTCCTTTATTCTCCAACCCTTTAGCTCTCACCTTCCAGGGTGAAGGGCCAGGCTCTCAGGTGCCAGGAAACAGGGTGTCGGCCATTCTCTGTGTCCAGACCCCTGCACACACCTGCCCTCTAGGGCTCTGCAAGGATCATACACCTTATCCCACCACCTAGGATACTTAAGAACTGCACAGGGGAAACTGAGGCACCCCCACACTATTCAGAGGAAACATTAAGAACAGTCCCACTTCATCACATCTCTCCCCCCTTAGAGATCGAACTGAGCGGGGTCACTTAGCAGGTGACCTGGGGAAGTTCAAAACCACCAACATTCCCATGGATGCCCCAGCATCTCTCCCCTTCCTTGGTGGGAGTTACACAGGCCCTTCCAGTTTCACACCCTCCCTTAGGTCGGTGGTGGTCGAAAGCACTAGCAGTCCGCATGTGGGAAGGTTTATGTGGCCCCGTGCCCTTTGGCCACCCCAAAACCCCCGGGGGTCAAACTGGATTGGATCTTCTCCCAGCGCTCCAGTCTGGAGGGCTGCAATTTGGGCTCTCTTGGTTAGAGAGCCCCCATCTTGAACCTGGCCACATACTGTTACTTACAGAGCTAGCATGGAGACATTCCTCCTCTCAACAACCTTGTGTGACGAAGTGGGACTGTTCTTAATGTTTCCTCTGAATAGTGTGGGGGGCAGGTGGAAGGGGTGGGGAGGGATCCCCCTTGCTCTGGCCCAGGGCCCCAAGAAACCTTACTCCACCTCCGCCCGTGACTGCATCAATCGATCGTTACTGTCAGTCCCGGGGAGGGGGGTTTGTGGCTGGGGACAGTGCCGGCTGGCAGCCCCTGGGCCCTGACTCCTCTGTGCGTCCCCAGTGCGGGGGCAGCCGCGGGAGCATCCCCTGGGAAAGGCCCCTGCTCTGCAGCTCCCCTGGGGGAAGGGATCCCCCCACCCTTGGCACCAAATCTCCAGGAGTTGCTGCTCCCCACTGGCTGGAGAACCCCACAGTGATACTGTCCCCGCTCCCTGTCCAGGCAAATCCCAGGGCTCTGTGCAGAGCCTGGCTCTGAGCATCCCATCTGGGTGCCGACCTTCTGAGGGTCCGGCTGGGAGCGGGGACATGGACCCGGGCCCCTCACCTGCTACCACCAGCTGCACGGGGTCGCTGGGGTCCGAGGAGATGAAGGGCTCTGATGGGGGCCGGAAGCTGCAGCTGTAGTTCCCTCCGTGCTGCCAGCCCACGGTGGGGATGTGGAACTCGGCCCCGTCCCCAGCAGGGTCCATGTGTCGCGGCGGGTCCCGGTCTCCAGCCTTGTGCAGGAAGAATCTCACTTCCCGTCGCTGCCCCTGACACCGGATGGTGACGTCTGCCCCTGGGGCGGTGACCCCAGTGGGGCTCAGAGAGATGGAGGGTCTGGGCAGACTGGGATCTGCGCACAGGAGACAGGCTGTGAGAACAAGACCCGGGTACCCACCCAGCCCAGCCTCCCTGGCAGGCCCCAGCCACGGGCAGATCCAGGGCCCCGGGCAGAGATTCTCTCCCAGATCCCAGAGTCCCCCCACCCAGAATCCGGGCCCTGCAAGCTGGCCTCCCAGCCCCACAGACACCGAGCCACGGCTCCCTAGTGCTTGGGATCCTCCTATGCCCATTTTTGGCCCCTGCCTCGTTCACTGCATCTGGCCTGCCCTGGACACACAGCCACTCACGGGCTTGTCCCTGGGGCCCAGCACGACAGAACCTGAGCCCCACACAGAAAGGAAGTCACCCTGCCAGCCCCCCAGGGAGGCAGGGAGGTGTCATTATCCCCATTCAACAGAAGGGGAAACTGAGGCACAGTCAGATTCACTTTCCTTCGTGAGCTCCCAGGGGCAGGGACCATTTCTTCACTCTGTGTTTATGCAGCGCCTGGCACAAAGGGGCCCTGAACATGGCAGGGGCCCTAGGTACTCTCCTAACACAAGGGATCCAGTGCTATTGAGGCCAGCGTTTGCAGAAGTCTCCACTAACTGTGGGCATCTTGGTTTCTGGCGCTGGCCTGAGGTCCCCCAAGATTGAGGCCCTTTTGAAGGACACTTCTGAAAATCATGACATGCTCCCATCACACAGAGTCTGTGGCCGCGCCAGGAGCTGGGCCAGATCTCCTGGGTCCCAGCCCAGCACCGTGTCCACCAAGCCACCACTTCCCCTGCAGCCCCTGCCTCATTCAGCTCTGGCCGGGGCACTGCCTGGGGCGGGGCCTGGAGAACAGAGCGGAGGGATCACAGGATTAAAAAGCTCTCACGGCTCCTACCCACAAGGGGCAGCGTTAAAGTCACCTCCCTCCCCCGAGTCTCCAGGGGCTCCTGCTCCACGGGGGAGGGATAGCTCAGTGGTTTGAGCATTAGCCTGCTAAACCCAAGGTTATGAGTTCAATCCTTGAGGGGGCCATTTTGGAATATGGGGCAAAAATTGGGGATTTGGTCCTGCTCTGAGCAGGGGGTTGGACTAGGTGACCTCCTGAGGTCCTTTCCAACCCTGACATTCTATGATTCTATGATAGGCATCCCGTCAGGGCTCAGGGCAGAGCCTGGCTCTGAGCGTCCCATTAGCACCGAGCCCCTGTGAGGGTCTGGCTGGGGCTGGGAATGGGGATGCCGAGCCGGGCCCCTCACCTCTCACCACCAGCTCCACGGGGTCGCTGGGGGACGATGCGGCGGACGGCTTTGATCTGCTGTGATAGGAGCAGCTGTAGCTCCCGCCGTCCTCCCGGCTCACGTTGCTGATGGGAAACACAGCCTCCAACCCGTTCGGATCCACAGGTGGGAAATGGCGTCCTCATTATTCAGCACGAACCGCATGCCGTGGCGCTGCCCCCGACACCAGATGGCCACGGCTTCCCCCAGGGAGACCCCCCAGCTGGGGCTCAGGGAGATGCTGGGTTTGGGGTAGCTGGGCTCTGCAGGGGGAAGCAGAAAGGCCGTGAGACGCAGGCCCCGTCACCTAGTCCTGGGG